>NC_052514.1:17757348-17974848 GCF_014356525.2 Nilaparvata lugens
GACCCCTCATTGGTTTCCCAGAAAGGAGACTCATGCCAGTTGATAGAGCTGATAAATAATTATACAGGGTATGAATTTGAAAAAATCGGTCAAGTTATTTTTGAGAAAATCGTGAAAAACATGGTTTTTTAGTAATTATCCGCCATTTTTCTCAAGAATATTACGGAGCTCCTGCAATTTTCCCAGAAATAAGTTTCATGTCAGTTGATAGGGCATATAAATAGCTATCCATGATATAAATTTGAAGAAAATCGTTAGAGCCATTTTCGAGAAAACCGTGAAAAACATAGTTTTTTAGTAATTATCCGCCATTTTTCTCAAGAATTTTACGGAGCTCCTGCAATTTTCCCAGAAATGAGACTCATGTCAGTAGAAAAGGCATATAAATAGCTACCCATGATATAAATTTGAAGAAAATCGTTAGAGCCGTTTTCGAGAGAACCGTGAAAAACATGGTTTTTTAGTAATTATCCGCCATCTTGAATTGAATTTCTTATTGTCTGATCCTCATGGTATAAGGACCTTGAGTTTAAAATTTCAAGTCAATCGGTTAATTAGGAATGGAGTTATGGTGTTTAAAAAACAAACACACACACACACACACACACACACACACACACACACACACACACACACACACACACCACACACACACAGACCAATACCCAAAATTCATGTTTTTGGACTCAGGGGACCTTGAAACGTATAGAAAACTTGAAATTGGGGTACCTTAATTTTTTTGGAAAGCAATACTTTCCTTACCTATGGTAGTAGGGCAAGGAAAGTAAAAAAGAATACATTTTCCGGAGATTTAAAATATCTGAACAGGAGTTAAAAATGTTATTCATAATAATTCCAGATAAAAGAAGAGTTATAGTTACAAGATGAGAATGAACACAGAATTAAGGTACTGAAATATTGATACTAGGGGATGAAGAAGTTGATTTCGATAGGAATAGAGCCTCATGAAGTTACGAAATGAACATTTACGCAATGAATTCTTTCTTCGGAGATGAACAATTTAATTATTTGTATTTTGATTGAAGCACCCGCTATGCTTGATGACGGATGTAACCCAAAGGTGTGAGACATCATCTACACTCGAAAATAAATATTGGGCTCACAGGTGAGAGTGACACACTAATCACACGTTTTGAGCCAATAATTTTCAGTGAACTGGAATGCTGTCAGAGACTGAAAATCAAAGAAAGAAGCTTTCGTCAACTTTTCACATCTCATTTACACTCTAAACAAGAAAATCCTGACAGTTCTGAAACACGTCTGCGAACCAATTTCTACTCACCAGAGTACTATTAATATGCAGGTTGTAATTTTTCATGAAAACATCATCAAGACTAATTTTATGGTATTAATATTAGAACAATATTTCATCTGTTTCATGAAAATTTAGAAGTCCTCATATGTAAATGAAAGGATTCCCCATACTGGAAATGATTTATGCATTTCTGATTTATATGGTTCATAATATTCATAAGATCATAAGTTCATAAGATTCATGATTTATATGGTTCATAATATTCTTATATTGCTTTCGTATTATTTGTAATATAATACATTTTCAAATACAAGTTTTTGGCCCACTTGCAGTATGTCTGTCAATATTTGCAGTAGCAGAAGTTTTATTCATATAGCTTTCATTAGATTTTTGAATTGATTATTATTTTGCCATACTAATAATACAGTATCTGCTGTTTTCAATATTTCCATAGATTTCAGGACTTTTCTATTCTTATTGAACTCCAGGAAAGAAATTATAGATATTCCATCTGAAACTGATTTTTTACTTGACTGGTCTTATGATATGGAAGATGTAACAACTACATTTGAACGTTCTGAACCTTCTAACCTCTCAACTCATGCACTCGAAGGATATGACATCCTCATTACCCCCAAGATCTAAATCACCTCACCAACATCACGAAACTGCAACCTTTCATCATGTGTTAGAACATACATTTCAATTGCAGGAGATGAAAAACTGTCCAGAATGAAAGTGATGAAACATGATACAAAACTGTAAAAGTAAAAGTTGTTTACCTTGCAGTTTCCTGTTAAGGATAGGTGTAATCCACACTGAGCATCCTCAACAATGATTGTGGTGTAAATTGGATGTGCTGTGTGCATTATTTGATTGTACAACACGTGGTGCAGTGCATTTCCTGGCTGACATTCAATATCCAACTGCATTGATAAGCATGCAGAAAACAAGCAGTAATCACCGTCACTAACAAGAAACTCAGGCTAAATTACAAATCACTACACACCTTGTTGGCGCTAAGGTGATGGAGAAGAAATTGAAAACTTTGCACGAATTCCTTCATCATCAGTTGGTTTCACTCGCTGTAACAAGTACGTATGCATTACAGTTTACAGTACAGTACCGACCTCAACATCATGCGAGGAGGCAGCATTCAAATGAAAGTAAAGCTGTATCTGTTATCAGAATAATCATTGTTATTAACAGCATTCCATACGTTTGTTATAAGCTTTCATGACGACTTGATACGTTTTTCCAATTATGTCTGAGCAGTTCATCTTGACTGGTGTGAAAATCAGTGTCACTGCATCTCAAGGGTCAAATCTATTGATGGAAGTAGTTGATAGTATTTTCATCAACCAGGAAATATTTCAACATGAGGTAGATGCTACGTATACATTGTGGTGGATGTATCTGATTGCAAGATAGAAACTTGGTTAGCCTCAACTCTGAATAGTTGAGGAGTAAGAAGAAAGCATATAAGTACACAAAGACAGCAAATGGTTTATTTTTCATCTGAGAGAGGAAAACATTTCCGCTACTGAAGCTCCTTCATGTTCTCCTGTTCTTCATAACAGCCACCTATTTTAATACATTACATGGCAAAAATTCACTTGGCCACATGTCTCAAATCAATTTCTTGAATGAATGTCGGTCTCTTATTCGCATAAAGTTTGAGAACGCTATTCCTACCTATAACTTTTTTCACATAGCCCAATATACTAGTAGTTCTGTGAACAGTAGACCTCGCGCAGTTATAAACCGCAGCCTCCTCTTATACTGATCATCAGAGTAAATCCTGTCTGTATGTCGTGTCGGCGAGATATCGGTGTGAAAACGGCTAATGGCTGTTGGAGTTGGTGTATAAAAAATGCTAACATCAAAAGCTGATCTCCTTCAAGACATACTGGCAACAGGACAGCCCGAGTTCAAAGCAGAGAAAGTTCGAGAGACAATACTATGTTATTTTAGTTATTAATTGCATGCGTTATTGCACGCAATCAATAGTTCATTTAACAGTGCATAAAAATTCGATGATGCATGCAATTTATAGTCTACACAGCAGCTGATATTTTACCAAGTTACATTGAGATATTGAATTGCATGCGTCATGGCATGCAATTTATAATCAACTCGACAGCTGATTTATGATGAATAAAACTCTATAGTCTGATTTTTACTTTCCTTGCCCTATTACCATAGGTAAGGAAAGTATTGCTTTCCGAAAAAACTTAAGGTACCCCAATTTCTAAATTTCTATACGTTTCAAGGTTCCCTGAGTCCAAAAAAGTGGTTTTTGGGTATTGGTCTTTATATATATATATATATATATATATATATATATATATATATATATATATATATGTATGTGTGTGTGTGTGTGGTGTGTGTGTGTGTGTGTGTGTGTGTGTGTGTGTGTGTGTGTATGAGTGTATGTGCGTCTGTGTACACGATATCTCATCTCCCAATTAACGGAATGACTTGAAATTTGGAAC
The DNA here is from genome assembly GCF_014356525.2 of Nilaparvata lugens. Taxonomy (NCBI): domain Eukaryota; kingdom Metazoa; phylum Arthropoda; class Insecta; order Hemiptera; family Delphacidae; genus Nilaparvata; species Nilaparvata lugens. The sequence goes on from NC_052514.1 coordinate 17,761,123, forward strand.
GTAAGGTCCTTACAATATAAGGATCCGACACGAACAATTTCGATCAAATGCGATTCAAGATGGCGGCTACAATGGCGAAAATGTTGTCGAAAACAGGGTTATTCGCGATTTTCTCGAAAATGGCTCCTACGATTTCGATTAAAGTTATACCTAAAATAGTCATCGATAAGCTCTATCAATTGCCACAAGTCCCATATCTTTAAAAATTTCAGGAGCTCCGCCCCATCTATGCAAAGTTTGATTTTAGATTCTCAATTATCAGACTTCAGATACAATTTGAACAAAAAATTTCGAGGGGAAAAGATTGAGTATGAGAATCTCTACAATTAATGTTCAGTAACATTTCCACCTCAAATTGAAAATAAGCTCGAAATTCGAGAAAATGTGATTATCCAATTGCAAACTGTTGGCAACACTGTTGGTTCTATTAAATGATTCACTATGAAGAGATAGCAGACCTCGTGTGTCTCGAGCGTTATTGCCCTGTCACCAGCTGGCTCAAATCTTTGAATAGTAGACTTGAGATGCGCGGGAACACTAGCGTCACGTGATCAATTCTCATAACGGCAAGGAAAGTTGTGTGAGTGCGGCACACCAGATTTTTACTCTGATATTGACGTATAAAGGAGGCTCCTTTTTCCTTTTATATTATCCTTGAAAAGACAAGTACTTTCACACCTGAATAATCGTTACAACGATCATCAATTCATTGCGTTTCTATTCGCTGTTACTTTCAAAATATTTATCATAAACTAATAACCATTGGTCTCCTTGCCTATGAAGTATCCAACAAGTGAAACTCATCCAAACAATAAAAAATTGGCGAGATATTCTGTGAATTGTAGGACGTATTCTGGTCCCGAGGGTGAATCGTCGGCTTATCGTCAAGTTCAAGTAGGCTATTAAAATTTGCACGCCTATTGAGACTGGAGAGTCTGTCTTTTCTCAGAGAATCTCAATACACTTTCACCGCTCCTCCCCCACCCCCACCACCCACGCCATGATACTAAACGCGTTGAAAAGTTCCTATACAGAAAGAGACGGCATTGATAAGAGTAGCGACCATAAATATGAGCTATAATTATTTTTGTCCAGACACTTTCATTGATTGAAAAGGAAGATTAGACCTGTGTACTTTTTCCTCTCTTAAATATTCAAAACTCTAGAACCTTCCATAAAAATAAAATAAATTATATTTTCCATAAATTGTCTTTTTCAAAAAATTAAAAAGAAACACAACGTTCTCTTTCCTATATGATTGTTGAAAAATTCAAGACACTTCAAGTTGGTAGATTATAAAATTGAGTTATTCAATTTGTTCGAAACATATTCTCGTGATTTTCGAGAAAGCATCATCGAGAGGGGCAAGCCAATAATCACTTTCTTTGAGAAGGGCGAAATTTTCATTTCCGAGATTTTCTTATTCCACTTGTCAAGTACGAGAAATTGATGTTGATCAGGGAGATGTATAGTTTGGAAATTTATTATAATAATATGTAATATAAAGCCGTGCCCACACTGAACAAATGTTCGACATACATGTTCGGCAAACATGTTTGTTGAGGACGCGACAAAAATGGGACAAAAATTTTGGACAATCATTGTTTGTCGAACAAAAATTACTGTTTTTCTAAACATTTTCAGTTTTGACAGCTGTAAAACATAAAACCCACTTACAAATATTTTGTTTGGTGACGCGTCCACACTGGCCACGGGCAAACATTGTTTGTCAAGCATAATAAAATTTGCCTAAACTTTTTCTACAAACATGTTTGTCGAACATTTGTTCAGTGTTGACACGGCTTGATATGAAGCCAACGTATTGACTGTGATATATCTATCACAGCATACTCGTATCTATCATTTGGATGTTATGACGTGTCCATTACGGTCAGTGATGGAAAATGATACAATATGAGTTCAAACATCAAAGCTAACAAAAACATACTATCAAGACAAAAACTTATGCAATAATATAGAATCTTAAAGATTTTAATCATCCATATTACACATATTATGAGATATTATGCATTGCCAATTCATATATTCCCAGCTCTACACACGGTCATTGATTGAGATCAGATTAAATTCATTTATTAATTGTACAAAATACTACAATCATAATATAATTATGACATTGAAGGAAAAAATAGGATAAGCCTGTACTATTTCTCTCCAACAATTTTGATAAAAAGTTAATGTTGTCCAAAGTTTGAGGTTATGATATCACACACTGCTTCGTCACTTGGTTTTTGATACAGGAATAATGATTTTGAATTTTCAAGGTTGACATAATACTTTAAATGATTCACAGAATGCATCACAATGGATAAAAAACTTTAGAAATATTACACTTATTTGAAAAATTTGAATACAAAATCACAAACCTACTCACTATAAATACAACTAATAGAAATCCTGGAGATCATGATACTGAAAGGTCATGCATACAGTATCATCTAATTTACACCCACCCCCTATTCAATCCATACACCAGATTGAATATTAATTCAATAACATCCTATTCAAGAACACGGAAACTGTTTATTTTAGTAAAGGTTTAACTTAACCTACATTGACGTTCAGCAGATAGTTCAATCAGCGTGATCAAATTTTAGAAATTATTTTACAAAAATTTCCTCAATTTAACCGACTGAATCTGAAAATCAATCGAATAACACTCATTTACCGTGAATAAGAAAAAATTGAAACCGTACTGAAAAATCGATAAATGATTTTAAAAATCCTGTAATCTTTTCATCCCACATACAAACTATGAAGCCAATCATGGAGGCTTGCTAATAATAATAATAACTCGTCCCTATTAGGTTCCTTATTTGGTGGAGTGAGATGTCTAATCATAGCCAGCGCTCGTTCAGATTATTTAGTCGGTAATCGTTCTGCCTGAATTATAGGTGTAAGAGACAATTTTCAATGAATATTAAATATAATCACACGCTTCCACTGATCAAAATAATAGCAGAAACAGCATTGGAAAAAGGTGTACTATCCAATTGCAAACGGTGATAAAGAATGATTAATTCAATTTAGTTTGCAATTCTCACACGCGTATCGAAAGAAAAAACCGGTACTAAAAAGTGGAGATGGGTATGAAGGTCACAGGAATAAAATTACAGGTAATATCGCACGACTAATTGGATGGAGAAATTTTTCCACCAGCTTCCTTCAAATCTAAAATATTTCAATTCTCGTAGAGGTGAAGCTGCTTGACCCCTTGCATTTGAGAAACAATATAACTCTTCTCAGATTCTCATTTATTCGTACATTGTTTCAAATAGATTCAATTCAGGAGTTAATTCATGCGAATCTTTCAAACGAAAAAATATTATATTGCTGTTATTTAGGTAATATGGGTGCCTTATACTTTCAAAGTAACATTCATGAATGCTAGCTTAGCTTATGTAAGCAATAAAGTAATAGAAATTAATTCAATCAAAATCCTAAATGGAACATAAAAAATGAAAAATAGAGTAATGGCTGTCGGGCTCAGTTGCCTGAAATATCGTTGCTAAGCCATTTATAGGCCCTAAAATTGGACAGGTGAGACCTGAAACTCTCAACAGACCTGAGCCAGCCAGGCCACTTTATCATTTTTACAAGAGAATAATCACCTAAAAATGTTGCAATAATACAACGATTTCATCGTTCTAAAATTCATATCACAATCCTCAATCTACGAAAAGGAGTCTTGATACCATACAAAATGCTCACCATAGGCCTACTGTGAGTTTCATCAATTCTTAATTCTACTAAGTGTTATTTCTATTTTCCAATAAGAGATGCAATTAAGATAATTATCATTATCAATTCTTATTAAAATTCTCTGTTCATTTCCTCTACATACTACTCACTAGCGAGAACCTCTAACCATTTTCAAATAATACCTGATAAATAACATACACGACGATTAATCTCACAACAATATAATATCTCCCCCCCCCCAAAAAAAAATCAAATTAAGTTTTAGAACTTCACGCAAAATGGTTAGGCTACTCTCGTCATGAACTTCTCAGTAGTTTAATGAATCAATCAATTTTATATAAACCCGCTCCAATGAACAATATTGTAGTATCAACTATCTAGTAATTCACTAGGATGGATATCACTTATCATGGAGATAGACCAAACATTTATCGAAGTCTTCCTAAAATCGTTACACAACAGACAAAAAACAAACTGACCAATTGATTGTGCAATCGTGCACCGGTAGACCTACACTTTAGCTAAGAACAGACTGAGTTATTGATCAGCTCTGAGCACCAATCAAATTCCAACAGTAGCGATAATAAACAAGACAACAGATCCCCATAATTATCAAGAAGCTGTGACACGCTCTTCAAAAAGTTTCCTACTTCTTCTTTCAAGAACTGAAACTAGAAAGCCGCAATTTCCAACCTTCAAAAGCGATTTAATGTCACATTCAACTTTCAGCTCATTCCATAAACCTTCCAATGATATCTACATTTCCCTCCAATACATGAGCATAATCCAGATGATAATACTCCAGCTGTGTAATTTAATAACCCTGAGACCCAATCAAATGCAGCCGAACTGGTTACGTAACAATTTGAAAGGTTTGTTTATAACTGTGTTATCCTCACAACGACAAGAGTAGGTAGCGGTTGTAGAGTAGAAAAATATGTAACGATTGTCGAACATGTCTGTTCATCACGTGTATAATGGGAATAAATATAGCAGATATGTAAAAATGAATCGTGTAGAACTTTTGTTCAATAGAATTGAATCAGGTTGAGCAATATTCGAGTCCCTAATAAAAATTGTGTAACCCTCCTCTATCAGTTACTCCCACATCCTTCATTAATTTTTCCTTTCTCCTATAACAAATGTCTGTTCAAAGCTCGACTCCTTCACCATTCAAAGTCTATTTTGCTCATTAACTATGCACTCAAACAGTAGGAGAAAAATTCATGCTTGTTAAGTTAAAAGTAGAGTGCAATAAACATTCAATTTTTATGATCGTTTCCAATTCCATCCTTTGTTTCACTGACAGCCGACTATCAAGTATTTGAAATTTACCCAAACAAAAGAGCTATTTATTAGAAATGGATGAAACAACTAGATGACAGCAATCAAGTATAATTTCTTGGTTTCTATTTGTGAGTGGATTATTGAACATCAAAAAAGTGAAAAAGTTGTTGCAATAATGGATTGAAATAGCATAAAGTTGATGGTTATTTTGAAACAATATACTGTACTGGATAACTCATTTAAATCATGAGCTGAAAGAATAAAACTCATAGCTTGTTTGGTTGCAGCTAGCTTTGGGAGAAGCCTCGATATTTCACAATTATTGCAGAAGGTTTACAGAAATTTATCTGGATATTGTGTTTCTTTATTCTTTCAGTAGTTCATTGTAGAGCACTTTGAGCTCATACACGTTCATTGCGGAATGAAATTTTTCCAAGTGGGATGATGTATTTCCACTGTGTATTTTTGTACATGGAAAATACATTCCCAATTGAAATTCTTTTAATCAAGGAATGGGAATATTTTCATAGAAGAAATTCTTAAGTTCTGTAGTTTATTATAATTTATGTAACAGAGATGGTTTTTTTTAGTACATAACAGTTTCAATAATGATAAAACTTTCCATCGAATTGGAAGTGATTTGTAGCGAAGGCTATTGACTTGAATGAGTCTGTCAACCATTTTTGTGTATTCATTATTATAAATCATTTATATACTGTAATTGATTTTCAATACACTTTTACTCAACAAAGTTTTAAATATTTTCTTACTTGTTTTTGCACACCAACATTTATGTAAGTCCTTTCTCTACAACTAAATATATTCCACGATACATATACATCTGTAAATTATGCGGATTCTTCAACCCAAGTACAACCCCACACCCCAATATAGCAGACCAGAAGAAAGTGATTCAGCAAAGTTATGCACACGATTTGCACTTATCTGGAGCCGAAATGGTCTGCACGTATCATGAGTGAAAACGAAAACAATACACGTGAAATCAGCACTATAAAGATGCGTTGTTCTTCCATTTAGGAAAGTAGGACGGGCAAAGCCTTAACTGAACAAATATGTAATAGCAGACGACTAAACTTGGAAAAGTACAGTGATAAGACGTGTAGTTGGTGAAACTGGGTAAATGGCCGAGCTAGGCGGAGGTATAGGCAGGCAATCCACTTGAATTTACCGGAGATGCAACATGTTCATACCAAACTATACGTACACGTTTATAGACGTATTCCACCAATATAATACACACAACACGTTTCTTTGTTTACGAGAAAGCGGGTAAACGTTGTTTTAGGCCTAGAGCTTTTACCTCCGCCGCCGCAATTCTACCAACAGAAGAAACACTTTCAAGACCAAAAACGTTTTACTAAGAACACCGCCGCTTCAAAAAGAAAATGAAAATGAAACTACTCAACTTGCAATTCAGAGAACGCAATCTAGATTCTGGAATAAGTTATCATGATGCATCCTCACGAAGATTTGTTGATGATTTGGAGTGAACAGAGTGTAGTAGATCCTCAGACCTCCTCTGCCAAGCCTCCCTTTGTAGTGACGGAGGTTATACATATTGAAATAGATACTAATAAGGATAATATACATATATAACAGTAAGAGGTTATTCCATAAGCGGCATTCCTAGTTGCAATTCGCACTTCGTTCTTTGTATTACGTATTTTTCACATCTCACTCTCATTAGTAATTCATTGATTCAAGTATTCTTTAGAATTTATAGAAGGAAATACGATGGATTTACCATATCCAATAGGTTGTGAATTTCCTATTTCGTTGAATCAAAGGAGAGACATTCTCAGATGTGGATAAAATTGTCCTTAAACGGAAGGAAGTGAATTTCAACAAAGAAAGTGATTCGAAATAGAGGTTTGTACAAGAAGAATAGGTGTTTGTGATTTGTATCTTGTTCTAATAGAGGGATAAGTAACCAAAAGTGGTTAGTTATATTGTGTAGTGGGAAAGATTTGAATATGAGGAGTACCACAAATAAGGTAAGCATTGAAATTTCATTCCACTTAATAGTTGACTTAGAGGAATGGTATGGGTATAGTTCAAGTGTTCAAGTATTAAAAATAGCACCTAGCCGTATACAATGCACAAGAGAAGAAACTCCAATTTCATTTATTTTTAAATCGAGTTTCAAAATTTTGTTTTATCATGATCCAAGCAAGATTGCCTTCTTAATTAAAATAACAACAATAATATCCTCAATGCGATTGAGAAATGTCTCTTCACAAGAGCAAACTATCAGGGAAGTTATAATCCATCAATATTTCATGAAAAGATCAATACCTACAACAAAGAGTTCACAGATTAGATTGTAGAAGTGAACAACTTCAAGACTTAACCCATTTCGGACTATGTGTAACCTTATCTAAATTTGGGAGAGGAATATCACAATTTATTTTAATAAATATTTACACATTTTAATTATGATTTGTGATTGTGAATAAAAATAAATGAATAAATGAAAGATTACCATATATTTTGTCTCCCTATCATTTACATGACGTACTTACTGTATCAAGCAATAAAAGATAAAGAATAAAGATTATACTTTAGTAGGAGCAAACCACGGATTCCGTAGCTGCAAAGGATAAAGAACTTCTTGAGGAGAGGATCAGTATGAGAAGGACGTAAAATACTCACTCTCTCACTGAATGATAGAGATGAGGCCGTGAAAATGTTAAGAAATCACATTAATTCGTATCAAAGAAAAATCTAGGACTTCAATTCATTGGATGCAACCGGTTTCATGCTGAAGCGTATCCTCAATGAATTCTCCTAAAACGTATAAAATTCAGGAGCAATATGAATACAAAGGTATGTGAATTACGATTTTTTGTTAAATTTGGAAAAGAAACGTCTCAAAGATATAATTTTTCTTGTAAAATCATCGAGTTTATCTGAAGAAAAGACAGGAAATGAACTTGAAGTGAATACATGTCAGCATAAATAATATTTCTCAAGGTGAAACTAGTTTTGAGAGAACGATCATCTACTGAAGAAGATGTTTCAGTGTCAAAAACCTGTGAGCTTCAACCGTAGGCGAGAAATAACGTGCTTAAACTCATCAGCAGAGGAATGTTGCTAATACTGTAAATTTGTTGCCTGCAGTCATATTTTATGAAATCGAGTTATAAGTGACAATTACTGCCTACGTTAAGTGTTGAGTCTACTTACTAGGAATATCATGTTTTCCTTTTTTATCAGGAGTGCTACATATTGAACAGGTGGGTTGAGCCATGCCCATATGTCAAATAATCTAAATCCGCACTACAGGATGTTTAGTTCAAGTTTCGCAAGATAAGAAAGAAAGTTCTATGCACTTTTGAGTGGTCGTTGAAAATGCTCTGAAGAGTGGGAAGAGCAAGATCACATGTGAGTTTATTAATGGGCAAATCTATCATTTGGATTTTATCTTGATAAAAAGCACATTCAAATCATGATTGAATCATTAATTCGATACCTGGTTTCTCTAGAATCCAGAATGTTTAGTGAACAAAATGAGTAGGACACGGAAGAAAATAATAATCAGTTGCAAGGTGGAAATAAATCCTACGTACGTTTATATATAGTTGAGGTGGGTGTGAGATGGAGAGTGAATTCTAGACATAGAAATACAAATAGGCATGCATACAAATGTAATGATTTGTAATGATATTTTTGTAATTATCATTTGTAATGATATTTTATTTGTAATCCATTATAAATTGATGTCTGTATAATTTTAAAGACTATGTTATGGTATATATCCATATTGAATGAGATCTACTTGATACTATAAAAACAGAGAGTGAGTCCTCATCATTTTTTCCCAAATCAGATCAACATAACGATTCATAAGTTCATAGTAAGTAGTGATTAATGTTGAGAACATGAAACTCATGCAAGTTAGAAAATTCTAGACTCCCCTAGTTTGTTGAAACAATGTACCTAGAATACAAATTGTATTATGTTCAATACAAATTGTATTCTAGGTACATTGGTTTAAAATGCCTGAATAGGCATACAAATAATCTCTCCTTAATTTCAGTTGGGCGTTGATAAAAATGAAAAAGTTGTTTTGATGCTTCAATCAATAACTCAGGAGGCACGCCAAACAAAAATCAACGTTACTTTTACAAATTTCTACAGACACGCGACAAATAACGACAGACAACTTTGAGGGCAGAAATTATTACACGCACATAAAACAACAAACTACCGCCTTCAAGAAACACGCATTCTTCGATTACCTCCCGACAAATGCATCATTAATCAACTTCAAAGTAATACCTTATTTGAGCAAACATTATTATTATTAGAACAAACCTTTTCTTTTGTATCGTTCAATAGAAATATTCAAAAGTTGGGAGATTATTTCTAATGAAATTAGACACAAATTTTTGTGTCTGATATTTAATTTTTGGATTTGACAATCGAAACATTGTTCCACAGTATCCATATTTTATATACGAAGTTAACCTGGATTACTCTCCCTGAACTCTGAAATATTGAATGGAGAAACTAGGGGAGATTGAGGGAACGACAAATAAAATATTTGTTACATCATTAATATAATTCGTTTTTTATCATTTGAAATATCCTACTAATTCTACCTGTCCTGATTTATTTTCTCAATATACAGAATGTTCTGAAAAAAGGAGCCCATAAGTCAGGGCGTGATTCCTCACATCAAAAAAAGAAGAATGTTCTAATTAATTAGTCCGAAAATGCTTGGTTACAAAGTTATACAGGGTGAAAGATTTCGTCTGAATTTCAGTTCCCCTGCAGAAACGAAGCCCTACGGGTATTTGTTGGCTTTTAATTAAGATGTACAATTTAGCGTACTTCATGTAAAATGAACTGAAAAATTGAATAAAACAGTTTCCAGACCTGTAGCTTTAGTAATTTTCAAGATATGTGACGAAATACGCGAAAAACAAGTTCCTCTAAGGTTTGAAGCAGATTTACTATGTTAAATGCACTGAACTTGTAGATGGATAAATAAAGAATTTTCTCAACTTGAGCTTGTAGAAAATTTAATTTCGAAGAGAAAGATGTGAAATAAGTCTATAATTGACAAACGCAACCTTTGAAAAATAATCCTTAATTACATACAAAACGCATGAAAAATAGACAAAAGCTCTCTTTTCATGCGTTTTGTATGTAATTAAGGATTATTCTTATGGGCACCTTTTTTCAGAACACCCTGTATATTTGCCTCGCTTCAGTATTTCATTGTCTTTTCCAACAGTAAAGTAACGAGTGAATCAGTTTTATATCTTCTTCAACAACAATAACACGATCGAGCTTAGACTTGACGGCTTCGTCGCAACACGATTCACAAGATTGCCGAGTTTTTACACCAGAAAGTTATTTAGCGCAATAAAATCGACCAGAAAATTGCAGGAGTTAACCACAACGCAACTAAACCACTACAATTTCAAACTGTTTCAGCCGTTACTTGCAATCTTGAACTATGTATTTACTTCGTGTAACTCCACCTAGGTTTCCAACCACACTAACCTAACCTAACTTGATGAAGTATTTAGCACTTCATCTGCCGCGTTTCACTTATCGACAATGATCTTGACCTTGCAACGACCTCTGATGCACTTCTGGCTGCATCCTTGACATGGCGCTAATTTAATGCCGTTGTACGCGATAGATGCAGTGGTGCAACCAACTTTTTTAATCACATAAAAGCCACACAAATTCCTATTATTCGACGTTCATGGTTGTTTATTATTAGAAATCCGTGTAAAAGCTCAATCACGTGCTTTCTCAGGGTCCCCAGGTCGTTTACATTGGGTCACATCTAGTGATAATGTGAATTAATGCAAGTTATTGGAAAGCGTAGCGAAATAATCTATCAGAGAATCTGCTAATAAAGAGATTTATACGCTTTTTGTTTCCGTTCTACTGAAGAAAGGAAGACGATTCATAACAATAGCTACTATTCGATAAGGAAGCTATAGAAACAGTGAAAGTAATCTCCTCCCTGAAAGGCTGAGAGCAGATTCAAAGAATATAATAATATATTGGTTGAATCACAATACACGATGTAAATGACTAAATGTATATTGAAGGCTTACATTATATAAAAATTCGGGCTATATGGGATTCCCCATCAACAAAAAAGCCATACGAATTCACTTAATAATATCGGGGCACCGAGCTTCACTCGTTATTTCTTTATTGATAAACAGAACACAATTTTTCAAAATGATTGGGGAAGGACAAACAGGCACAGCCCAAAACTATTTCGGCAAAAATAGCTGAAATACAGAGTTCGCTCGCGCGGTAAAATTTAGCCACTACTGTTTCTTCCCCGAATTTTGATTTTTACACTATAAATGGTCCACAAAAAAGCGGGTTATGTTTCATACACTTGAATACAGATCCAATTTTCAATGAAAATATTCAAAAACAGAAAAGTTCTAATTTAGATTGTTTACAAACCAAATTGAATAACAAAATAACATTCACTAATCACTTAAAACTGTAAAATAATGATTAACTTTGAATATTATGATATACTCTTAATTTAGAGTGATAAACCATGTCACGTCAACAAATCAGATTATTTTGATAAAATTTCTAGATAATATTCCTCGCGAGATACGGTAAGCTGATTGAATGATTACACAGCTGATCTCCCACACAGGCACACGCATCTTCTGTTATCGACAGACGACGAAATTATCATCCTGTTCTTCCAAGGATGAATTATCCTTTTAATGTCCTTCAGCCAGATTTCCCAGGGATGAGACATAGTGCAATCGAATTTTTATATCATAAACCTACTATGTTCCAAATTTCGTGAAAATCGTTAGAGCTGTTTTCGAGATCCGTTGAACATGAATAACCAGATATAAAAATAACCATATATAAAAAATATAAACAGACATACAGAAATCGCTCGCTTAATATAATAGGATTCATGACTATGTATCCATGATTCAGAAAAGTCCAACAATGGATTAATCAAATTTATTGAGAATAATATTCTCTATAAATGCAATAACATTATTTTATAGGATGTTTGCTTACGAATTAATCATCCCATGAACAATCCGTTGTTGGACGTTTCTGAATCATGGAAACATAGTCATGAATAGTAATTAAATTCGTATTATTGCTTTTTTGTTGATGAGGAATCCCATATAACCCGAATATATAATTTAAAAGCCTTCAATATACATTTAGTCATTTACATCGTGGATCGTGTGCCTGTTATACATCAGGACTGACAGTTCTACGTGACCATATATTTATGAATAAAAATACATTACATTAATGAATAAGAATCAGTTATATGATGGGAAAATATCACTTATCAGAGTTACATGGTATAGTAAGCAGCAGTAGTAGCAAGGCGTTATGAAAATTGATCACCTGACGCTAGTGTAAACGCGCATCTCAAGTCAAAGATCTGAGCCAGCTGACAGTTCAATAACGCTGGATACACACGAGATCTGCTATCTCTTCATAGTGAATGATTCAAGAGAATAAACAGTTGCCAACAGTTTGCAATTGAATAAATTACATTTTCTCAAATTTCAAGCTTATTTTCAATTTTAGGTGAAAATGTTACTGGACATTAATTGAAGAGATTTCCATGCTCAATCTTTTCCACTCGAAATTTTTCTTTAAATTATATCTGGGATCTGATAATTGGAAATCTAAAATCAAACTTTGCATAGATGGGGCGGAGCTCCTGAAATTTTTACAGATATGCGACTTGTGGCAGTTGATATAGCTTATCAATGACTATTTCAGGTATGAATTAATCAAAATCGTTGGAGCCATTTTCGATAATCGCGAAAAACCCTGTTTTTGACAACATTTTTGCCATCTTAGCCGAGATCTTGAATTGCATTTGATCGAAATTGTTCGTGTCGGATCCTTATAGTGTAAGGACCTTATGTTCCAAATTTCAAGTCATTCCGTTGATTGGGAGATGAGATATAGTGCACACAGACGCACATACACACACACACACACATACATACACACACACACACACACACACACACACACCACACACACACACACACACACACACACACCACACACACACACATATATATATATATATATAAATATATACAGACTAATACCCAAAAACCACTTTTTTAGACTCAGGGGACCTTGAAACGTATAGAAATTTGGAAATTGGGGTACCTTAGTTTTTCTCGGAAAGCAATACTTTCCTTACCTATGGTAATAGGGCAAGGAAAGTAAAAATGACTTTATTAAAATATAATTGAATTAATTGTCATTCAAGTTGAAACCAGTAATGGACGAATTCAGGTTTTACTGAATATCGACTGTACTTCAAATATGTAATCTATTTTGTCATTGCTAAATGAATTTACTGTACTGAAGATGTTTTACTATATGTCTCACATTATTGTGTCAATACCTCAGATTTTTTATTTATTTATTTATCTTATTTTTCATTTATTTTCAATACAAATTACCCAGATACAGACAAATACTCCAATAGAAATAAATAAAGAAGATTCATCAGTCATTCAACTCGAAAATATTGGTTCATCGACTGCATGAAACATAAAACCAATAACTGAGAAGAGCTTTGATGCACCAAGGAGGAAATGCAATAATAGTAAACCGTAGTTAAATTGAGACGTACAGATTCGCAAAAAAATCATTAATTTCAATGTATTTTCAGTTGAACAACTCATCAAATTTTCATTTTCTAAACAGGGATGCATCATAGAAAATTGTACTAATTTTAATTTCTGTAGACTGAATGGACAGAATCCGATATTGTGGAGGTAGAATTTACCTGATGGGAAATATGAGTGCAATCGGAACCGGAAGCCAATTACAGCGATTGTATGGAGAAATGGCGGCAAAGACAAGGTCGACTCTGACCATTTCTCAGACGAATTCCATTCAATCACCGCCTTCATTATTCTCTACCATCAGAGCATCAGATGAGCCTCAGGAATCACGGCAGACGTTCCGATAACCCAATTCCCATTTCAAACTCGCTTGCCATATTCTCCATATCAGGCTCATTTCTTCAAGTTTCCCTTTCTCTTCTTCTTCTTCTTCTTCTTCTTCTTCTTCATCTCTACTCCTCTACACATAATCATTTCTCTTCTTCGCCAACTACTTCTTATCATTGTTCCTCTACTTCACTTCTCTTACTTTACTATGTTTTTCTTCTGTACTCCTCTACACATAATCATTTCTCTTCTTTGCCAACTACTTCTTTTCATTGTTCGTCTACTTCACTACTCTTACTTTACTATGTTTTTCTTCTGTCCTCCTCTCCTCCTCCTCCTCCCTTCTTTGTTCAATATTCTCAAATTCATACTTCTCTTCTCTTTACTTCTTTCCATTGCTTGTCTACTTCACCACTCTTATGTTACCATATTTTACTTAATTTCCTACTACAGTATTTCCTCTCCAATTTTGTCTGTAATTACAATGCATTCTGTTCTCCTTCCTCAAAAATTTCTTCTTCTACCTTCTATCATTCTCTTGTTATTCTCGTTTCCATATCATCCATATTCTCATTCTCTCCTCATCTTCTCTTCTATTTTCACCCTTTTTGGCTTACCTATTTGTGAACTCTTCTTACTTTATTTCTCCTATTATCTCTCTCTTTCCATTCTCCTCTTACTTTTCCTTCTATTTCATCTCCTCCCCCTCCTCCATCATAATTTATTCATGCTTGCACTCTAACTTCAGCAACTCCTGGTAACCTTTTATCTCTCTTTTTTTTTCTTCCTAATTCTTGTAGAATTTCTCTAGTTTTTTATCAATCTTTCAAACTTCTTCTTTTTCATTTGAATGTTTTCTTTTTCTTAATTCATTCACAAATTTCTCCTCTCCCCTTCTTCTTTCAATCTTTTCATTTCCTTCAATATCTTCATTTCCTTCCATCTCTTCTTTTTTTCTATTTCTGTCATTTCCATCATCTTCCATTTCACAATACTATTGCTATCCGTCATCCATATCTTCTTGGTTGTTCCTCATCCACCCATTAGTTTCACCTCATTATTTCCGACTGTGGCTTCCAGTCTCTCTCATTTTTACACAGCATTAAACTTCCACTTTTCTAAATGCTGGCGCAGACTGCGATGCGGGAGAAACTCAACAATGGTAAGTAGTGAGCAGTTCTCATCGCCGCTGATAAATGAGAATGAATTGGATTGGGAACATCATTCGACTCGACTGTTGAACTACTGAGGACTTGAAGAACAGTTCTTGGGTTTCCTGACGTCAATCTGACATGTTCTGAATGCAATATAAAGTAAGCTTCAAATTCATTCAGTAAAATCCTTATTATTAGTTTTACCCAAGGTACCTAGAATACATTCTAGGTACATTGGTTTTACCTGTTCATTACGATAGAATACAATCTCTACTCACTATTATTTGATTGTTTGATAACAGTTTCTAGAGCCATGTGCTCAACAAAGGGTAAATAAGGTAAAAATTACATTCTATAGCGCTAGTGTCGATCGTCCAGCTGTTTGGTTTGTCGAGGAGAAAAAAAGCCCGAGTCATCTTGTTCTAGTCGACCAGTCGTTGTTCTTGATTTATCAGCCCGTCGTCTTGTGCAAGAGCAAATTTGTATTTTGTCATGTAATTTCCATCGGAAATTTCTAGTAATTGATTGTTTAAGTGTCATGTGTGTGAATTATAAATATAACAGCGTAAATAGTGTTAAATTGAATTAATTTGCATCAGTTTTGAATTTATAAAGAATCAGTTTGAGCTTCGTTCAAACATAGTACAGAACCAGCCTGCAAGTTGAACGTGAAAAAACAGCCTGGAAGCAAAAACCTATCTTTTTCCCAGATTTCTTCCCACCTCAAATCTGACCAAAACACCTAATAAAGGCTTCGAAGGGCAAGTAGACAAAATTGGATTAAATCTGGTGAGTTTTTGCTCTTTTTATTGTTCATTAATGCAGAGTTTAGCTGTACCAATAACCTGGCTCAAATTGAAGATTAAATTTTGCTCCTTGTTTGTATTTGATAATTTGAATAGTAAATTACAGTCCACTGGTAGCTCTAGCCTCAGCTTTGTTCAGAACATTTCTGGGCCTCCGAACCGTGATGAATTTAAATTTGTAATTTGTTGATTAATTCACACACATTAGATTTAAGCAGTCTTGTAGTTGTCCAGTGTTGGCATGTTCAGAATGGTCTGATCTATGCACAACTTTAGTTTGTTGTAGCCTTGTTCAAGAGCAAGGTTTCTTGTCAATTTGTATTTGTCTGAAATTAAATTTATTTCAGTTAAAATTGTAATTTTCCTGAAACTAGGCTCATTGTGCTCTTTTCTCAGGAATTTGTTTGTTGGATTTTGTATTGTCCATTTTGTATTGTACATGTTAGTGAAGGTTAATCACCTGCATGATTTTGTTTGTTCAATTCAACAAGTTATCGTTTGTTTGTGAGTTGTTGGAAGAACATTATCTAATCATATAGTTTTGTCTTCAGCAGTAACTTGTCTTGTGAATTGATAATCAAAGTTTAACTTTGATAACTTACTAGTCGTGATTCTTCCTTCCATTTAGTTTTTGAACTCATTCTTGTTTTATTGTCTGTTGTTTTGTATTGTCGGGGCTGAATTGTTTTGTGTATGAGTTCAAGATGGAGGAAAAATTACAGAAACAAATCAGGGTTCATCGCGCTAAACTGGAACAATTGTATGCCAGATTGCAAAAATTTATGACCTGTCTAAAAATGTCTCTGATCCAAAAGTTGCTGAGCAATTTTTAGTGTTGTATCCTCGGGTGTCTCAGACCATTTCGGATTATGAAAAGACAGAATTAGTGGTTAATGAGTTGGAACTTGAGTTGAATAAAGACTATGTTGTAGCATTCAACGACTCACATCTAGATCTGTTTCAGTATATTGAAGTAGCGGCTAACACTCTCAAACAGAAAGAGGCGACTGATGCTATTGCTCAATCTTCGGCAGCTGCAGCAGCTAGTGCACAGCCGGTCGTGTCCGAGTCAGTACTGCCCAAAATCGACCTTCCAAAATTTGATGGGAACCAGACTCAATGGTCGGTGTTTTATGAATTATTTAAGGCATTGGTACATGACAACAAGAGTTTGAACGATCAGCAGAAGGTCCAATATCTTGTAAGTAGACTTACTGGACAAGCAGCAAATATTTGTCGTCATTTGCCACCATTGGCTAATAATTATCTAATAATTTGGCAGGCATTATTGACCCGCTATAACGATCCACGAGCGCAAGTCGATGCCTATTTCAAACAAATTTTTGAATTTCGTCCAATAAAATCAGAATCAAAGGCAGGTTGTATTGCGATTTTGGATGGGTTTTGCAGTTCCATCAATGCAGTGAAGAGATTGCGACTCACTGATTTGTCAGACTCGATATTCCTCTATCATGGCTTGAGATTGCTGGATCCAAGTTCTCGTAGAAATTTTGAATCGGCCGTACGTGACAAGGCTATGCCAACTTATGCCGATTATGTCAAATTCATTGAAAAGCAAATTAAGACTCTTCCTTCTGATGAGAAACAGACTGAATCGTTTAATATGAAGCACAAAAAAGATAATAAATCAAAGGTGTTTGTGGTTCAATCCAATGATTCATCTAACGATGCATCTAGTAAAAATCCCAATTGTCTGAAGTGCTCAAAACCGGGTCATCGGTTAGTAGATTGTGCTAGTTTCTTGAAAATGACTCCTTGGGATCGTTATTGTTTGATTAAAGGAAAGTTTTGTTGTTTTCGTTGTCTTGATGTGGATCATTTGAGTAAAAATTGTCGTAGTAAAACTCAGTGTGCTCAATGTCGAGAATCTCATCATTCTTTATTGCACTTTTCCAGATCAAGTTCCAATGAAGGTGTTGCGTCCTCGTCGAACTCCAAGGCAGGTGGCACATCACCTATTAGTTGTTGTTCTACATCCAATGATGTAGAAAATTCGACCGTTGTGTTGTCGACCGTCACTGCACATATTCGAGATTGTAATGGTCAGCTTTGTGATGTTCGTTTCTTGATTGACACCGGGAGTCAGTGTCATTTTGTTACAGCCAAATTGTGTCGGCGTTTGAGACTACCATTCCAGCCCATGAAAACCGTTGTTCGTGGATTCGGTGGTGGTACTAGTGAAGTTCGAGGTCGTACTTGTGTGTCGATTCAGTCGAAGTTGGATCCTACCGTCAAGTTTTCGATGGATGCCACAGTGGTAGATAAAATCATCGACAAGTTGCCTTCTTGTGAAATCGACAGATCCAAACTTCATCATCTTGAAAATCTCACACTGGCTGACGACAAATTCTACCTTCCTAGTAGAATAGATGGCATCATTGGTGCAGAGTTAGTTCCTCACTTGCTACGTGGGAGTCCTAGTACAGGTGAATCGCACGAATTGATGACTGTTAATAGTGTCTTTGGTCACATTCTGATGGGGAGAGCGCCGATTCTCACTTCAACAAGAATGTGTCGAATTGTTTTACAGCCATCTGTAGTCCATTCGTTAGTAGTCCATCATTGGATAGTTTTGTGGAACGTTTTTGGGAGTTGGAATCGTGCCCTGCACCAAGCTGTCAACTGAAACCGGACGAGTTGGAGTGTGAGGTAAATTTTCGGAAGTCTGTACATCGTGTGAATTCTGGTCGTTTTGTTGTTGCCTTGTCATTTGCGGAGCCGCCCAGCAGCTTGGGAGATTCGTATGCTGTCGCCGAACGCCGACTGCTGAGTTTGGAGAGACGACTAGAGCATGACAGCAATACTCGTATTTCATATCATGAATATTGATTGATTACCTACGTCAGGGTCACATGTCGTTTGTAGCAGATCAACAGACCGAGGTGGTTTACATACCGCATCACGCCATCGTGAAAGCAAGCAGCACTACCACGCCCATCCGAATTGTATTTGATGCTGGTTCCAGAACATCATCGGTTTGTCATTGAACCAGGTTCTTCATGCTGGTCCCAAATGCAGACTGACATTTTTGTTTTGTTAGTCAATTTTCGTTTGTTCCCAATCGCACTAACTGCCGACATTAACAAATGTATCGACAGATATTAGTGGAGGATTCCTGCCGTCGTTATCAGCGTGTATTGTGGAGATTTTCGCCGGAGGATCCGATCGAAATTTATCAGCTCAATTGTGTTGTTTTTGGTGTTTCAAGCTCTCCATATTTGGCACTTCGCACCGTCCACCAGCTTGTAGAGGAGGATGGAAATCGTTTTCCAGCAGCCAAGGCGAGAATACCAAGAGACATGTTCATGGACGACTTAGTCACATCTGTCGCCACAGAGTCAGAGGCCGCGGAGCTGTATCATCAGTCCAAGCAGCTGTTTGAGGGAGGAGGTTTCTCGCTCACAAAGTGGACGTCAAATTCACCATCAATGCTGGAGAAATTCTCGGAGGAAGAGAAATCGTTTTCGTACAAGGATTTCGAAGCAGACAACTCCTTGGCTATCTTGGGATTGAATTGGCAACCTAGTACTGATCTGTTTCAGTTTTCCGTCAAGTGTGGTGAGGTCGTCGCTACTAAGCGTTCTATTCTGTCAGTGATGGCTCGTATCTATGATCCACTTGTCTCTTGTCACCGTTTACATTATTTCTCAAGTGTCTTGTCCAGAAACTGTGGAATTAGGAGTGGATTGGGACGAGAAGCCGCCTGAGTCTATATGCACTCTTTGGGAGAATTGTCAAAAAGAGTTGCCTCTATTATTAAAATTTGCTGTTCCACGTCACGTTGGTTTGTTTCAGGATTCTCACATCAGTTTGATTGGTTTTTGTGATGCATCATTGTCGGGTTATGGTGCAGTTATCTATGTGAAGTCGCAGAAGGAGAGCGAGGAGTCAAGAGTTGTATTATTGTGTTCCAAGTCCAAGGTAGCACCATCTAAAGTTGTTTCAATACCTCGTTTGGAGTTGTGTGCGGCACTCTTGTTGGCAGAACTCATGAATTCAGTAGTCACTATTATTAGTGAACGTTGTCATGTGTCTCGTATTGTCGCACTCTCTGATTCGACAGTCACCTTGTGTTGGATTAATGCTCCATCCGCAAAATGGCAAACTTTTTTGGTAATCGCGTCACAAAATACAGGATTCTTGTATACAGGAGTGGATGCATGTTGCCGGAATTGAAAATCCCGCTGACTCTTTGTCTAGAGGTTTATCACCAGTTGAGCTTGTGAACTTTCCGTTGTGGCTCTCAGGTCCATCATGGTTAGCAGAGGACGAATGCGATTGGCCCGTCCGAACTCAAATGGAAGAGATCGTGGATCCACCGGAGGCGAAAAAACCGTCAGTGTTGACAGTCACAAAATCTCCTGATTGTAACAGCAATGCAGTATATTCATTGATTGGTCGTTGTTCGGATTATGGTCGTCTTTTGAGAATTGTAATTCTTGTTCTCAAATTCTTACGAATCTTACCCCAATCAGAGGAATCAGATTTCGATGTTGCTGAGAGGTATCTATGTAAAGTGGTGCAGAAGATACATTTTTCATCTGAATTTGTGCAATTGGAGAAGGGAGAAGATTGGTCTATGCGCCTTCGTCGCCTGTCTCCATTCATTGATAAAGGCATGATTCGCGTCGGCGGTCGTTTGTCTCATGCTGGACTGGAATTTGAGACTTGTCATCAGATGATCCTACCAAAATCCGACGCTTTCCGATGTTGATTGATTATCATCACAAGAAGAACTGTCATGCTGGACCTTCGTTATTGTTGTCCTTGATCGGACAGAAATTCTGGATACTGTCTGCTCGCTCTATTATTCGTATTTGTGTGTTTAAGTGTAATCGTTGTTTCCGTGTTCGCCTAAAAACTGGTATTTATAAAAGACCAGTTACAAAACTGTATCCACTCCCAACTCAATAGTTGTTGTGCTTGTTGCATTTTTTCTTTGTGTTGTTTTTTTTTGTGTTGGTGTTTTTTTTTTGTTCTTCTTCGGCATGTCTGGATTTTTTTTTCCTTTCTTTGGTTTTTCAGTTTTTGTAACTTGGCTGAAAAATAGTTTTTCAGAGGCGGGGGTATGGTCTGGCCAGAGCATTTTTGAATTCTAGCGCCAAATCCCAGACTACAGTTCTGCCCGTAGCAGGCTTGTGCGCTAGTGTCGATCGTCCAGCTGTTTGGTTTGTCGAGGAGAAAAAAAGCCCGAGTCATCTTGTTCTAGTCGACCAGTCGTTGTTCTTGATTTATCAGCCCGTCGTCTTGTGCAAGAGCAAATTTGTATTTTGTCATGTAATTTCCATCGGAAATTTCTAGTAATTGATTGTTTAAGTGTCGTGTGTGTGAATTATAAATATAACAGCGTAAATAGTGTTAAATTGAATTAATTTGCATCAGTTTTGAATTTATAAAGAATCAGTTTGAGCTTCGTTCAAACATAGTACAGAACCAGCCTGCAAGTTGAACGTGAAAAAACAGCCTGGAAGCAAAACCTATCTTTTTCCCAGATTTCTTCCCACCTCAATCTGACCAAAACACCTAATAAAGGCTTCGAAGGGCAAGTAGACAAAATTGGATTAAATCTGGTGAGTTTTTGCTCTTTTTATTGTTCATTAATGCAGAGTTTAGCTGTACCAATAACCTGGCTCAAATTGAAGATTAAATTTTGCTCCTTGTTTGTATTTGATAATTTGAATAGTAAATTACAGTCCACTGGTAGCTCTAGCCTGAGCTTTGTTCAGAACAGTTTCAGTGCTCTATTCTTCCTCTAAACTTACTCATCTGATCGGAGTTCAGCTGGAGAAGTAACTATTAATCCACTTTTAAATCTTATATTATTATAGGTTTGTACATATTTTTGCAAACTTATATCATAGTAGCTATGTTTATGACGTTTTCCTCTATTACAATACATTATTGTGATATTAATATATTGAGATAAAATGCAGTACTAAATTATTGGAAATTGATGTACTCAGGATAATGATCTGAATATACGCTATTCTATCTCAAAATTAACAGTATTATCAGTAATTTACACCCTACATACGAGTATTCCAAACTGTACCACTAATATTACTCCGAACACACGGACGATATTGACGTAATTAAACCGCTGGAAAACATCATCCTAGACGAATGTCAGTATAGACCAACAGACACACCATGCAACAACACAGGGGCGAATTCCATGAGGGATGAGCCAACTAAATGATTCCGCATCAAAGACTACAATTGTTACTGAGTGTGCATCTGTGTGAGGGGAGGGGGGAACCAGACAAGAGTCGCGAATATTACAGCAGCGGATATAGGGGAGGAAATATCGGAGCACCCCTCCAGCTGTCAGTCCCTGGAGGGTTGCAAGAGCAGAGGGATTTCGAAAATCATTCCACGCTACACACAGATGAGTGGCAATAGTTAGGGGAAGTGTCATGGAGGGGGGGGGGAAGGCTGGCTAGGTGATTAACGAAGCCAATGGTCAACAAAAAGTGTTCGCATGGAAAGGGTTTTATGATGATTAGCTTGATTCCCTTTGGTGTCAGACTGGCGTGCATGTATCAGGAGGAACAAAAAAGATAATTTATGAGATGAAATGATACTATTGAATGAGAAAAACTCAAATTGATGGTACATTAAGAAGTATGGAGAAGTATTATAATATATCTGGAGATCATGAACATGTGTACTATGCGGATGAAATGGGCAAGAAGAAATTATGAAGTTGCTCAACTGTCATAAAATGAACTGTTTTGAGTTTAAGACAAGAAAGGACCCATAAATTATCTTCAGGCTTTAGTTATAAAATAATAATAATATTGTGTGATCTGTCAAGTACATATCTGGTGTCAGAGTTAGACTATCAGGTCGTACAATACAGATCAATTTCAAGGCCTCAGATATGACTCTACGACTGTTTTTAAGCAGCCGGGACCGACACTTAACGTGTTCATCCGAGAAACAGGAGTGACCCGAGAAAAATATTTTGCCCAAGCCGGGATTCGAACCCGGGTCAGCACCTCATTCTCTAGATGATGGCCACCCTATAGGTTTTAGTTAATGACGGGTTATATTTGCATCAATATAAATGAGATGCCAGGTCATTAGTAATAAGAAACATTAACCACATAAAAATGCCTATAATCAAGTAAGTGAAGTAATTATGATTGATGAACTATTCATTTCTATTTCGTTTGAGCTGTTTTTGAAATTCAAAAAATTGGGAAGAGTATCTGAAAAAGAATTATATTTGATCAATTCATCACATCATTCATGTACACGATCGATAGCTAAAATATCTATAAATTTTATCAATTAATCGATAAATAAATATTCAAGAAAAAAGAAACAGACATATCCAATAATAAACCATATCAGAGACAAATAAACTAGGTATGGTGAATATGTTTACTCTATGACCATACATCATCTCAATGCCAGGTCTAATTTATTATTAGCTTTGCTTTGAAATTGAGATCGGAATTTATTCAAAATGAAAAATACAAATCAAATTAAAACAGTAAATTTTATTCATCTCTATGGAAATAGATTACATTTATACTTACTTGGGATCTTATAAAAGTCAAACTCTTTAAGTTACAGGAAAAATAGACAAGGAAATGTATGAGAAACAGGATGAACTCGGCACTCATAGAGGAGTACCCTCATAGAGAATGAAACTAGAAAAGTCCAGTGATCATCTATTCCAATTACCATCAGTTAGTAACAGTTTGTGATCAGTTTGTGATAAGACAAAGAAATGAGGAAAGTCGAACTGGCATGTAGGGAAGTGAAATGAGAGACAAGCAGTGAGATAGGTAGACAGGAAGGTGGTCTGAAGCTGCACATACATGCAGCAGAAGATTAGCTTTTCATTTTTTCGATTGCATTTGAATCCTATTTTGAGAGCTTGAATTGTGCTGTGCGTAGGTAATGAGGTGAATGGATCATCAAGCACCACCTGACCACAGCACTACTGTTCATTACTCCTATCACATTAGACCACAGAATGGATGCACCAACAATCAGGTGTGTACAACCCGGTACTGTATGTGGAATGCAGAAAACGCCAGATAGAAGAGAAAAAGGATTAAAACAGAGGTTGGTGCAGGTAAATATGAAGATGAAGAAGAAAAGCATCAGGATGAGGAAGGGTGAAAAAGGGGAGGGATAGGAGGAAGATGATAGGCAGGAGTACTTGAAGAAGGAGCATGAAGAAGAGGGGTCAAGAAGGAGAAGAAAAATTTAGGAAAATAATGATGAAGGAGGCGGAGGAGTAGAAGGGAGAGGATGAGTAGGAGTTGGTTGAGTTTGTGGTGGAGAAAGAAAAATAAGATGGGGAGGAGGAGGAAGAGAAGGAGGAGTCGAAGAAGAAGAAGAAGAAGAAGAAAAGAAAAAGAAGAAGAAGATGACCTGGGCAGAAGTTAGCTGTGAAGGGTAATTGAGATGCAGGAATGCAACTGGGGGGCACGTCCACATGAAATGCAGCAGTTTAGCTGAGGAAAAAGCAAGAAATTGGCAAAGAAGAATGAGTGAGTAGCCAAAGCCAAAAGGAGAAAAACGAAGGACAAGATGAGAATGGATGGATTCAACAGAGAATGATGGATGAGTGAACTGTTGATGGAAAGTAAAAAAATGTTGAGGAAGTAAGAAAAAATACGAAGAGACGAGTAAAAAATACGAGTTAGGGAGAGTAGATAAGTAAAGGGAGAAGTGAAAGTAGAGAGGAAGGATGTAAGGACGAAAAGAGCAGTAAATGATGGAGAAGGCGAGAAATCCATCATGCATTGGTGGGAGAAAAAAGAAGGAATAGGTAAGGAAAGAATAGGAGAATGAAATATGCCAGAGGTAAAAACATAATATCGGAGAAGATCATTGAACAGAAGGTGAATAAGACGAGAAGGTAGAGAAAGAGGAGTGGAGAAATATGATGAATATTGAGAGCTACAGATGAAAGAAGAGATAGAAGGGGACAAAACGTGAGGGAGAATGGGAGAAATAACTACAAAGTTAACAAACAGATAGAAGATTGATAAAGCAAAATAGATAATGATAATATCAAGTATAGTGAATATGGATATGAGGAAAAAAACCTGTGTAAGCCTAACAGTATTCAAAACGTGGGAAACAGAATGGAGAAAAGTGGGGAAAAACAGATAGCAAATAAGAAGATTTTAGATAGGAAAAGTTTTGAAACGAAATTCAATTCAATTCAATTCAAATTATTTATTCCACACTCATAAATACATATACGTACATGAATCAAACAAAGCTCAACATGACAATACAATACAACCAAAGTGTAATAATAATAAACGGTAAGTGAAAAAACCACTGGCATAAGATGACTCTTGTTCGCCAGTGGGAGTAGGAGATGAAATTATAATACGCTTAACCTGAATTAAATTGATTTAGCACAGAAGCAAATATCTTTACAGAATAGTAAATTCTGAAACGAGGAATCGAAACAGAATTCACAACAAAAAAATTAAAAAATTCTCTCGAGTATCTTAATATTCTATATAACTATGGTACTCTCTTATTCATATAGTGATCCATAAATACAGTGTAAACAGGGTATATAGAACGCATTTCATGGTAAATGGGAAGAGGGAAAATCATAATATTCTTATAAAAACAAAAAAATTCACAAAATATTAAAATTGAAAATAAAAAATTCTGGCAAATCGTAATTCCCATACGAAAAAAATAACAAATATTCAAATTGGAATAAAAATTCTGGCAAATCGTAATACTGCTACGAAGAAAAAAAACACAAAATATATTGGAAAAAAAAAATCTTGGCAAATCGCAAATCTTATACGAAAAAAATCACAAAATATTCAAATCAAAATAAAAATTCTGGCAAATCCAATCTCTTATGTTATTAGGGACAGTTTTGATACATGGAAATTCAATGAGATCTGAAGGTAATTTATTGATTATTTTTGGTGCTATATAAATAAGCTGCTTACGGATGATTGTCAGATCTGAGTCATAACATTTATATTTATTTATATTGTATCTGGTTCGTTGATGTTCGTTATTTATTTTAAAAAATATATTTTTGTTACTCTGAAAGTATTTAAAGACGTTCAATACATACAGCTGGCGGATTGTCATCACTTTAATTTCATTGAAGGCTTGAATAGAAGGGTATATCATGGGTCTATTTAGTATTGTTTTTATAATCATTTTTTGTATTATAAATAGAGCTAATAGATGAGTGTTGAATGCTCCCCCCAAACCACTAATCCATATTGCAGTAGGGACTGTACAATTGCAAAGTAAACCATTTTTAACATTGGTATCTGGAGTATGGACCGCAATTTATAGAAATTATAGGATACAAACTTTAATCGCTCACACAAATAATCAATGTGTCTTTTCCATTTAAATCCTTCATCAATAATTATACCTAGGTATTTGATGTGGCTGGTTTTTTCTATTTCAGGGCAGTTACATGCAGCTAAATTATTGTTAAAATTCTCACAATTAATGTGCAGTTTAAGTACACAGTTCGTTTCTTCTCTTCCAGCAATACTCCTTGAAAAAGCAATATACTTTGTTTTTTAATATTTAAACTAAGGGAGTTGAAATCCAACCATCTTTTTAGTGTAGAGACGCCTTTAGCGGCCGTCTCATAGGTCTCATTCCATGTTTCACCCCCATACAACAACACTGTGTCATCTGCGAATGAATATACTTCCCCTCCATTCAACTCTAATCTAAGTACTTCATTCACATATAACAGGAAGAGGATAGGTGATAAGACAGTGCCTTGAGGGAGACCATAGCATGAAAGAGGTATTTCACTTACTGAGTCATCAAGTGATAAAATCTGTGCTCTATTTGACAAGTAGCTCTTGAACAATTTTAAAGGTAATCCTCTTATGCCAACCCACTCTAATTTGTCCAATAACTTATCGTGAGACACAGTGTCATAAGCTTTTGCTAGGTCCAGGAAGATAGCTAGGGTTTTCTTTCCTTGGTTCAAACGATCTGAAACCGCGTTCGAGAATTTGATCAGGGCATCATTTGTACTCTTTTTACTCTGAAAACCAAACTGATTCTCTTCTATTATTTTGTGTTTGTTTAAAAACTTAATAATCTGTTTTTTTATCAATTTCTCCATTATTTTAGTCAATGAACTTAATAAACTAATTGGTCTATAATTTTCTGCAAGTTTCCTATCCCCTGATTTGAAAAGTGGTTTAATCTTAGCGATCTTGAATGAAGTTGGAAAAAATCCTTTTTCAAAGCATTTATTTATTATAAAAGTCAACGGCCAAGCTATAAAAGGCGCTATTTTTTTCAAAATCTTACTATTAATGCCATCTATGCCTGGACTAGTATTGCTTTTTAGACTATATATTACATTTTTTACTTCATCTTCTATGACAGGTTTTAAAAAAAAACGAGTTTCCTAGACTTGAATTATCTTTTTTATAATAAAATTTATAATCAGTTTGGTTTTCATATTTCGCTATTTTATCTGCATAAGTCTTACCCACATTTACAAAATATTCATTTAATTCTTGTGCATTCAGTTTTATTCTACTACACTCATTTCCTCCCTTATTTAGCAGCTCGTTAATGTAAGTCCATATTTTTTTGCATCTTTGCCACATTCATCAATTTTATTTCTATAATAATTATCTTTAGTGCTGGTAATAAGATTATTCAATAAGTTTCTATAGGATTTGAATTCATTTTTCAAACTTGTATTGAAAGGTTCTTGTTTTACTTTTTTAGCCATTTTATCCCTCTTATTAATCGAGTTGATTAGCCCCTGAGTGATCCAAGGCTTAAGTGGTTTCTTTTTGTGATTAAGCTTAATCTCTATAGAAGAAAGCTCTATATGGGAGAAAGATCTAATATGGGGGAAATGGGAGAAAGATCTAATTTGAATGGAGAAAAACGAAGGACAAGATGAGAATGGATGGATTCAACAGAGAATGATGGATGAGTGAACTGATGATGGAAAGTAAAAAAATGTTGAGTAAGTAAGAACAAATACGAAAAGACGAAGAGTTAGGGAGAGTAAATGAGTAAAGGGAGAAGTGAAAGTAGAAAGGAAGGATGCAAGGAAGAAAAGAGCAGTAAATGATGGAGAAGGCGAGAAATCCATCATGCATTGGTGGGAGAAAAAAAAGTAATAGGTAAGGAAAGAATAGGAGAATGGAATGTAAGAATAGATGCCAGAGGTAAAAACATAATATCGGAGAAGAACATTGGACAGAAGGCGAATAAGACGAGAAGGTAGAGAAAGAGGAGTGGAGAAATATGATGAATATTGAGAGCTACAGATGAAAGAAGAGATAGAAGGGGATAAAACGTAGGGGAAAATGGAAGAAATAACTACAAAATTAACAAACAGATTGAAGATTGATAAAGCAAAATAGATAATGATAATATCATGTATAGTGAATATGGATATGAGGAAAAAAACCTGTGTAGGCCTAACAGTATTCAATAAGTAGGAAACAGAATAAATAAAAGTGGGGAAAAACAGATAGCAAATAAGAAGATTTTAGATAGGAAACGTTTTGAAACGAAATGGGAGAAAGTTCTAATTTGAATGGAGAAAACAAATTGGATGAGAAGGAGGAGAAGTGATTCATGAAAATATAGAGGAGGATGAAGATGATGAATAAGAAATGGAGAAGGAATAATGGAGTGACTGTAGTAATCAGGCGATAGGAGGAAGAGGATATGAAATTGTAAAGAAGGATGTAGGCAGTTCAATACGAGAAAAGGGGACAAATGAGGAAGATTGATGCATGATATAAAGGAAGAAGTTGGAGAAGGATGAGAAGTTGGAGAGCAATATCAATAATGCGATTGATTGACTGATGCGAGAGAGAAGAGAAAGGAGCAGGAGTATGGTTGAAAGTGAAAAGACTAGGGATTCGATTAGATTAGATTTCTTTATGTATGTTACAATATTTACTGGCTTATACACTAATTTACATTAAATGACGGTAATACTAATTATTCAACGAATTTTACAAAGTATAGATAATTAATCAATGAGAATAAAGAATAAATGCAATTAGAATAACGATAATATAAAATTGTAATGTAACTTCATAAATCGGCGGTTTTTCAACAAATAATTGTCGATTCTTTAGGAAGGATATAAAATAATATCCTTCCCATCAACACACGAGATCAACATCAACACACGTGATAAGAGAGAGAAAGAAGAAAGTGGAAAAATTAGAAGAAATAAAAGGCAGGAGGTAAGATTCAATCATTTCTCTTGCCTTCTAGTTCTTCTAATTCTCTTCACTTTTTCAGCAGTCAATCGATGATCGTATTATTAATATTGTTCTCTAACTTCTTATTCTTTTTCAACTTCTTCATCTCTATCCTTTCTTTTTTCTTTCTAATCTTCTAATCTAATCTAATCTTCCTTTTTTTGTCCATTTTTCTGATATCGAACTGTCTACATCCACAAAGTAGTAGGATTCTATATATCTCTATCTTCTCTGTGCTACATCCTAGGAAAAATTAGAAGAATAGAAGGCAAAAGTAAGAATAATCAAAGTAACCAGAAATAATCGAACAAGTAGAGGAATATCAGCAAAGTAACTAGAAAGAACTGAACAATAGCAGTGAATTATCAGTAGCAGAGTGGAGTGAGACACCTGTAGACCTGCACAAAGCTAAACGGTGAACTGAAACACCAACTCGTCAGTGCAGACGGAGTTCAAGGTCATGTTTTGACTGGTCTGCACTGCTCTCATCTCTGTCCGTCATCCTACTCATTCCTCGCTCGCGATTACCCAAACAATCATTCTCTTTCCTCCCACACGATCAACAAACAAAGAAGCAGAATCAGGAAGCCACCCAACTTCCGACCCAACACATCTTGTGGCCATTTGTCCTCGCCTAAATAATCATAAAGTCGTAATGAAGGTGAATTAGGAGTGCCAATTCTGTTTGGTTCTGCGCCAATAATATTCGCAATGTTGATGGATTAGAGTAGTTAACAATGTCGGAAGCTGTGGTTTTGATTTTGGAACCACCAATTCGGAATTCTGTAAGGATAAGTCGGAAGTAGATGGCAGGAATGCTAATCAAAATTGTTGGGAATACAAAGGAAATAGAATACAGAAGTTGAAAAATACAGGAGGTGGAGAAGCCGTAAAGTAATACAAAATGTTTATTCTGAGATCCGCATAGTCAAAAGAGATGATACTATAAACAGTGAGTATAAGATGTAATTTAATGAATTACATTCTATAATCACTGACCATAAGTACAGATATAATGTTTATTCAGTTTTCATATATTGTTAGTTGGTGAGATGTTTTCTAAATTTTATTTGGTCCATGTTTATTTTTAAGTTCATGCTATAAGCTAGATATGAGCTATAAAGAAAAATACATTAAATAAGAATCATGAGGATAATCATATCAAAAAGTCAGTGTATGCCTTTGTTATGATCTCCTCGATACATTTTATTATAGTGGGGTATCATGATTGAGACTATCTCATAAAATTATTTTTTAGCATTGATTTTTCTTTTGGTCTGGATCCTCTACGGAATACTGAATACTTAACTGTACGGAAGTTCAGTATATCATTTTATATAAATGCCTACCATAGTCATACCAACTTAATCAAATTCTTAATCGAATAATAATGTATTGAACGTAATTAACATCATTCAAAGGTTTATTAGTTTATCAATGGAAAAGCATTTTATCGGATGGGCACGTTAAATTGTCAGTCCCGGCTGAAGTATAAGACTCATTGAGGGCTTAAATTATATTTATTTAGGCGACGTGGAATCTCCCCGCAAGGAACCAACAAAAAGCCATACGAATTTACTTTTACTAGCTTTAATAGTTTCAACTATCCGCATAAAGTCTGTGAGATATAAATTTTAACATGAAGAGGTGAGCTCTCTCACACAGACACAAAAGAAGGAGAATGCTGCTAGGTAGTGGGAGTGATTAGTGGAGGATAGAGCATCGGACCTCTCCGTCTTCCAGAAAGAGCCGTTTTAAAAGTAATTTCTCACGGATCTTAGTGAATAATGCAACAGAAAATGTTTATATTCCTGTACTTGATTTGTCCCATTGCCATTTTAATTTATTGAATTCAATATGTATTTCAATAAAATATGTGTTAGAGTTGAATATTAATTTAATATACACTAACACACAAAGTCAATCACTTACAAGCAAAAGAAAAAGAGATCATGATTTGTTTTAATTGAGTTATTGTACTCGGAGACTCAGTTGTCACTGTTCGAATTGCATAGTATTGTAGCATCGTTTGCACCAATATTATGACTTCATCTTAGTGAAATAGATTTCAGAACCGAATTTACAGGGATTACAGTTGCCAAGCCAGGAAAACCATGTTACCTTTAGCCTAAAATACTTCCAAATCATTACCAGACTCCTGCAAGAAATGGCAGAGCAATCAGCCTTCATCACATGTCATTTCATCTTTTGGACCACAAGCCCACCAACTTTGCCAGAAATAAGATCTCAACACAGAAAAGAGACACACACTCTCCCCCTCCTAGAATGCACCCATTACCTTTATAGCACGGTGAGCCTTCACTGCCAACAAATCAGCACATAATTCTCCCTGTATCCCTTTTATTGTCTGTTCCTTTCCCCTCGGCCCTGGCACGCTTCAGCACAAGGAAATTGAAAACATCAATAGGGTCCAGGGATAAGCCACCCGCACTACACGAAATTCTACACGAGGACACTTGGGGTTGATTGTTCTCGGCATCCTGAACTAAACCCACATTATACAGTTTACAGATACTTCCAGTCTGCTAACTCAGAGGAACAATCCTATACAGTTCTATATCGACTGCAAGATGCAAGCTGCAACCTCTTGTACTACTGACATTTCTCAGCTGCTCAGGAACAGATGTGACAGATGTCTCGTGCGCTTCAAGATGTTTATCTACAATCATTTTGTAACGTATCTATTTTCCAAGATATTCCTGATACATTCTAATATGGTATTCTGAAACGCTTCTTTAAAAAATCATTCTGGAAATCACTGTTTAGTACTGTTTGTTTGTATAGTGATGAATATTTGAATTCTTCTGGGTTCACTTCAGATGTAGTTATGTTTATGTGTTTATATATGTATATCGTATATACTTTCAATTACATTAACTTATAACCTTCTGACTTGTATAATGTGTAGTATTAGTTTTGACTTTGTCTAATGCCAATGTTGCTTAATGACAATAAAAATTCATTCATTTTATTTATTTATTGGATTGATAGAATCTTGAGAAGCAAATTATACAATAATACTTACATTTATTTTGTTTTATTTCTTATTGCTTGGTTATCAATAACAATCTCTAAGTTTCCAGAAATTTGCATAGTGATTGATCGGTTGAAGTGTATCATTTCAACTCCATCTTCTTAAACTGTGTCATCTTGGATAGTCGCTGGAACTATGTGGCTGTGTGAATTTATGTATATTTTATTTTGTATATGTACTATATGTATAAGTATGTTCAATTGACTGGAACTATGTGGCTGTGTGAATTTATGTATATTTTATTTTGTACATGTACTATATGTATAATTATGTTCAATAGACTTTTGTCCATGCAACCAATGTTTGTTTTATGACAAAAATAAAGATTTGATTTGAACTAGGACGGATTTTTTCATTATTACTTGCAACTAGTAACAATGAATTGAAGTTGAGCAGAGAAATATATGTTCTCATCACTGGTGATTCTTCTTATCACACTAATTTTACAATAGCATATGAAGAAAAAAGGACTGAAAGAAAGGTTTTATGAGAAACCTCAATGGAAAGTTGAATAGAGGCACGAGGGGCGACTGCACCAACATGACAACGTCGAGGCGATCAAACTGCTAGACAATGGAGGATTGGTGCGGAGGCTCAAAAGGAGTAAACCGTTTGAACTAGTGTAGTGCTTGTTCAAGTAGTGTCGAGTGAAAGAGCAGAGCAGTTATTGAGTGAATCTAGCTTTTATAGTGCAGTCAATAAGTGTACATATTAATTAAACAATAGCAGTAAGAGTTTCTAATGAGAAATTCACTGTTCAATCTTTAAAGTATAGTATTTTAGGATAGAAAAAATTAGCTTATTAGTCTTTAAACTAGATGGCTATGGTATTGACCAATAGAAAAAATAGAGAAAATGAAAAAATTCAGGGAAAGCATGATTCTAGAAAACTATTCATGAACATAAATTAAACAAGAGGCCCAGCAACGATAAAAAATGTTCATTCAACTTTCCCGACGATTTTAGGAAAGTAATATCTTACTAGACATCAAGTAGTGAAACAAGAAGAATATATGGTGGAAATAAGAAATACTACTATACTACTATACTCACAGTGAGTTGTTCCAGGGTAATAAAAGAATGGGTTCCACATGTATCAAGCTTACCTGGAAAAAGACAAAAAAAGATATTTAATAATAAGACTCTTCAATTGAATTGCAAATAATTAGTTGTTGGTTGATAGAGGTGTTCAATGTAATTGCTTTCTATTCTAACTATTCAAATACAGTAAATAAATTAGCCTTGGAAATTCCTCTTCAGGAATCAGGATGAGCAGGATTCATCTCGACGAATTTAGAATTCAATTGCGATCGTGTCTCATCACCATTAAATCACGTAGAATGTTCCAACTTTCAAGAGCTACACCAATTAGGCACTCGTTGCATTTTGGGGGACTTCGTAATCGCTAGTTATCTACGGGAACTTGTTTCCAAAAAATTGCTAGTCTGCAGATGACTTTCGTTTTTAATAGACACATTATCAGAAATTTACGAGCACACCAAGATAATTATCTGGGATTTACGGCTGCAAAATAAGAAGAAGATATTGGGAATGATGTGGAATTCGCAGTTCAGTTCCCGAGGAAGAAACATTAACAATACTGCTTCGCAAATGCCGTAGTAACCTTAATAATGCTGCGCAGATCGCGAGGGTAGTCTGAATTGCATGAAGGGTACAAGATTCACACCGAAAGCAATAACTCATTTGACATTTCAAAATGATTTTGAAACAGAGCGATAGTTTTGTGTTCTTATCTCACATAAATTTATCGAATTTTTAAAAGAGGATCATAGTTCGTGATGTTGGGCAAGTGAGAGTGATCATAATTGGTGGCTCAACATCGTCTAGTAAAAGCTGATTGCAAGAAGGTAAAGGCCAGGCTTCATTTGGCGAATCAAGATATCCATAGCATGTTGGTATTTGGAGGGCGAAGGAGCTTATGTTCAACAACTTTCATGAGAATTGAATGTTGCAAAATCTTGCGAAAAGCTTGCACGGAGTTTGTTGCTAGAGTTGTATCTATTGTTAAAATATATTTTTCTATTAGCCTAGAACAAAATTTAGTAGAGCACCGAGAAAACAAAACATTCGTTAAAACGTACCGGTATTCATTTTTGAAATCTTCAAGCGTACTCGTATATTTGACATTTTGAAAAAGTAACATAGTTTAAAAAATAGAAAAATAAAACCTAAGTATCCTTTTTTTAAATTGTTCTATTCAAGAGTAGCCCTAATGAAGAAATATAAGTATACATAAATCAGTACCAATAACAAAAATGGATACGGATCACTTTACTATAATAATATTACAAATCTTGGTAAAATACAAGATTT
Organism: Nilaparvata lugens; assembly: GCF_014356525.2. NCBI lineage: Eukaryota > Metazoa > Arthropoda > Insecta > Hemiptera > Delphacidae > Nilaparvata > Nilaparvata lugens. The sequence continues at coordinate 17,795,737 of NC_052514.1, forward strand.
TTCAACAATTTATTCTTTATGCAATTTTAATTGTATCCTATTTGTAGCTGCCCTCAGGTTTACAATGGTGGTATTTCTCCTTCCCTAGGGTACGTACGTACATAATCAGTGACATAGCTTAATCGTACATAACTTAATCAGTGAATGCTGGAAGGACGTCGCCATGACAATCATGACCGTCGATGACCATCACACTCATAATCTCAGTGAATTCTATACTCAAAAAAGTTGCTGGATACACTACCAAAAAGATACTGTATCCGAATAAATAGAGACCGTATCCAAATAAATACAGATCAATGCATACATGAGTGTTACCCATCAAAAGAATGATATCATCGAGTTGAAAAGTTGATTATCGAAATCAGAATCTCTAACATGAACGAGTATGTCGGTCATGGTGAATTTGTGAGTCATTCTAATGTACTGACTAGTGAGGAGTGAGCTCACGTAACATGTACCTTATGAAATATTCCAGCACAGTTTACAATCTCCACTATTTAAGACGCAATATGCCCAGTCTTCAGGGTCACAATCACCTTGGCAGTGAATGTGAACTACCATCTAGTAAACGGATAAATAAATCAGAAGTGGTGAAAAAACAAACATTGGTTTCAAATAACAACACCTGGTAACAGTAGACCGATTTCTCACGGGTGTCAAATGATGCAACTTCGGTGCTCCATGTTATCATAGATAATATATAGATAAAAATATATACATAGGACTTCTGGGTCACTAGAAATGCGCCTCTGACTTCCAACATAATTTGACAATTTTGTTGAATCATTCACTTAATCACATTAGATGAGAATATAGGACACACATGGAATAAGAATACAGAACTATTAGTATGTATCGTCTATGGTGAGAGGAATGTCGTTAAAAAAAAAACATTGACAAAATTATCACTTACAAATGTATGGTAGATGAATACAGTTAAGCTGCGTTTACACCAAAGTTATCAACAAAATGTTTATTTTTCCGTCTTTATAGATTCTATTAGATTGAACACAACTTATCATACACATGATGTGCATATGTGTTGGTCAAGCTCCGTTTAATCTAATACAATTTATAAGGACGGTAAAATAAACATTTCGTTGATAACTTTGGTGTAAACGCAGCTTAAGAGTTTCTTCTGCCATAATAGAATTATTATTTAGGGTATGCATGATACTGTACGTGCATAGGGAGAACTATGACAAAATCAGACAAATTCCATTAATTTAGTTTTGAACAAGTTTTATTTATTCAGAAAATCTTCAATTTCTACATTCTGTTTTTCTGGATCATTGAACAATCGATCACTCTAACCATAGCCACCTCTAATACAAGGCCGCGGCCTACGATATTGCAACGTCGCAGTGTAGGCCTACAATCTAATACATGATTGGTAAAAAAGATCAGCTGGTATTTTTTTAAATCTTCTTCACCAATTATTATGTATTAGATTTTAGGCCTACACTGCGACGTTGCAATATCGTAGGCCGCGGCCTTGTATTAGAGGTGGCTATGCTCTAATCCGACCATGATGTGTGTAAGTAATTGTATAATGAATAAATTGAAAATAATTATTTCTTTTCGTACAGGCAAAAGTTTTTTAGTGGTATGTATTTTCCTTTTTTCAAGAGAATAACAATATAAAACTTATGCATTAATTATTAGTTCACAAAATAAAACAACATTTGTTATCGTATCAACAACATCAATGTGTCTACCACACATAAAATTTCGCCAATACCTACCTCCTACCTCAATTTATCCCTAAAAAACACATTTTGGAATCAATAAAAATGAAAACATAGATCACAAACTTTTTGCTATAGTAGTACTAAACTCCATATTATTGGGTGTGGTTTTTTGGCGACCAACAGCACTGTTTGGAAATAGGAGTGGTTGATTCTAGAAGGCGGCATTCACAATGTTCCAAAAGAATATGGTCACTAATTCACCTCCGTATTGTCGAAAAGAAACATCTATAACCATAAGCTTATTTTGAAGTGTGCGAAAATTTTTGCATACATTTTCTCTCTCAATAATTCACAATTTACAACTGCCAGTGTCATTGTCATTACGTCACCAGTCACCACCCAAGGTGTGGGAGTGACTTGTACTTTATTTGCTATTTTGTAATCACTATTTATTGAACTCTCAGACAATAACATGTAGCCTCTGATTCTTTTGAGAATATTCTAGCTTTCTGATACAAAGGAAATCCATTCCATGGGTGCCTACAGGGGGGAAGGTTTGGACGCATTTTTTCATGGGAGGGGGAAGAACATATGAATTTTCTCAAAATTTAGTGGGTTTTCACGTTTTCAGCCCTGTCTATTCAATCAAATCTATGAGACTCGGAATAAATAAGTCATTCTTCGACACTTTGAGATAGATAATTACTTTTTTCTGTTCCTCATGAGAATTCAATTATTTGAGTCAATGAATGAGATTCCTTAGAATTAGTAAACTGACATGTTGAGAAACCCACAGAGTGATTAAAAACAAATTGCAACTTCGATAACTCAAATAACAAAAGATACAGTACTAATCTGAGTTATTCAATATTATTTTAGTGATAAGTGTATTTGAAACTGTATAAAATTTAATAATTCGTGAACAGTGGAACTGGAGAAGAGGAGAAGTGCAAACGTGATACATGTAGTCTGTATTTTTCAAAATTTTTGGAGAGAAATAGTACAGGCTCAGCCTAGTTTTTCTTCCAATATCATAATGATATCATGATTATAGTGTTTTGTTTGTACAATAAATAAATGAATATACTTGGAGAAATGGATATGTGAACAAAAAAGAAAGAGAGGAAAACCATAAAGGATGTAGGAAGAAGGAAGAAAAGTAACCACAAAACATCATGAGTAAAAAACAGGAGCAAACAAGTAATATCTTACCGTGTTGAAAATCATCAGATTGATGTCTTGAAACATTAATAACGTAATGTTTATGTCATGAATATGTATATCAGCTATTTAAATTTAATATCCACATCCTAAACATGACCAATACTCAAACAAAGCATGGAAAAAAGAAGAAAGCTAGGATTGAAATGTGAGCGGATGTAAACAATTTGAATTTCTCCTTTATTGAACAAGTTAATAAAAATGCAAATTGCCAATCTGATAATCATACATCAGTCGTTTGAGTCTACATACAGGACAAAGCGAGAAAGAGGACGGTTAGAAATGAAAGAGACAGTGTGATGCCCAATACTGAATAAAATTATTATCTATAACTTTCCACTCATGTTGGAATTAATTGTTATTGAAGGGGAGTTTCGATAATTGTTATTTAGAAAACTAGTATTAGGAGGTCGCTAATAAAAAATAATATTTTTCAATTTGCAAATTATATAGCCTGAAGTATTGTATCCATGAATTCGCGAAAGTAAGAACACTCCTCATCTTTATTGATGTATTTGATTTTATTTATGAAGCTTGAAAGTTCATTTGCACTTGACATATCTCCAGTTGTCGCTGTTGAATCACACAACAAATTTTTCCCTTATGAATGGAAATTAAAACTTGTCACAGTTCTATTCACTTGAAAATAACCGTCTCTTTTGAACACTGGTAGCTCTCTCTGGTGATAAAATACAGTTGTTTGATAGGATGAAGGTTTTCTACAAAAATATCACATATTTTAAAAAAATAATAATAAAAATAAAAAATAGAAATTATAATGAATCTGTCCACGTAGCTTCTTCCACAAATCATACAAGTTCAGATTTAGTTCATGAAAAGATGATTTGTTATCATAATTTTCATATAATTCTTAAAACAATCATGAGAATAATGATAAATAGTAGATGAGGAAATGAAGAATAGAGGAATAAGATAGATAAGGGAAAGTGAATAGGGTCTTTCAAGAAAGTAATATCTTCAGAAAATCATTTTCACATTGAGTAAAACTCTCGTACGCACAACTGGAAAGTGGTTGGGAGATTATTTTTAGAATCTTAAATTTTGTACACTTTTATTTATTCCCAGTTTTTATGATATTCAATGGCCTGGACATGGAATAAAAAATTTACTTACATTCCACTTCTCCAACACATTCCCAATTCTCACTTCTTAAAAAAAAATAAACCTCATTCTTTTATTTTTAAATCCACTTCCACCAAGTTTTTGTCTCTCCATCATTAATCTTTTCAATCCAATATTTCTCAATCAATTCCCCATTAAACAACCAAGAATTTACCGAATTCGATACATTTCTATTGCAACGTGTGAAATAGCCATAAATCACACATTCAATGGGTATCAGAGACTGGACCATCATCTAGGAAGTAAGTAAAGGTAACTTTCAGTTGAACAATTGCACGATGCTATTCCAACTTTCCCCACCATGAGTAATATCCGTTATCAGGGCCATCATCGCCTTTCACGATATTCAAATTCAAACCGAAAGATAGCAGGCAGACACATTCATGACGGCGCTAGTGCTAGCAGCGAAAACAGATTCGAACAATACAATCGGCAAGATAAATTGAAACTCGACCGAGAGAAAAAATTAAACGCGCTCGTGTCATCAGATTAGTCATGAATTGTTGGCAAAATATTCATTCCAAGACCGTTACCTTCTTCTATTTCTTAAACACCATGAAAGTCTAGGCCAGTTATCTGCACAGTAATTCATTCACTTCCGTAAGAATTCCTACACTAGATCGCCCATGACATTTATCCATGACTTTTATTGCACTATATTTACCTATCACAGACCAACTTATCATTGATTTTATTTGTTCAACACGAATCTGAATCGTTTGAAAGGGAAAGAGAGCATCTATCTTTGAAAGGAGCAGATTGCTGGAGAGAAAGAGTATATTTAGCATAAGGCAAGGCAAAGTTCAAGGAATTTGAACTGAAAGAGTTTTCAACAGTCTGAGTAGAGAAAATGGAGCATAGAAAATTGAGTTTCAAAGAAAGAAACTCGATTTTCATAGAAGATAATGCTGTATGTTCTATAATAGAGAGGAATCAATAAAAGGAAAATTGATATTCCATGTTTGCATAAAAAAATTCAAGGAAACTCTACTCCAAATTAGAATAATAGTATAAAATTCTCACACGAAATAAGTGATTTTTTATGAGATGATCTTGAGGAAAAAGGATGTTCATTGGAAAATGAGAATCCGAACTATATGCTTGAACGGACAATAATTATTATAAACAAGAACGGATCTAAACTGTCAAGAATTATGATGTGGGGGAAGATGTTCTGGCAAATGAAGGAGAAGATTCCTTTATACACTGTGATTCATCATAGTTCAAGGGTGTAAAACTATTATTTCGTTAAAAATGTATTTTTTCAAGATTAGAACAAAATTATGAGTTTTTATAATATTGTATGATATAACTGATAAAATTAAAATCATACTTGAACAACAATAATTATAAAACGTAATGAGGGCTGAAAATGGACTTGTTTCAGAAGATTTCTGGAAAATCATAAATTGAATAGTTACAACAGTTTCCAAGAAAATTACTCTATATGAACGATATTCAAGCAGAAATCCAAAGAGATTTAAAAGAACGTATCTCAATTAATAATTTACATTTTTCATCTACAATTCAACTGTTTTCTATTCTTGATTTGTTCGTTCTAGATATAAATTCTCAACATTGTTTTCATAACGATTAGCTATTTTATTCAGTTCCTGTGTTCACAAATCCTCTTTCACGCTCTTTCTGCCTCAGTAGCCTCGAGGCAGCATGAAACGATTTGATATCTTCCATTCCAACGATATACAGCACTGGACATAAATGTTGATGGTTCGTGTTGGGCTTTGACGTGCCTTTGATAAAATGAATGGCGATGATGGCAAGATTGACAAACTCAAAGTAATTGACTGAAAATCGTATCTTTCCGAAACAGCGGATGTAGTTCAACTCAGAACTACACAATAAATCAGGCGCCAACAGGAAATCAAGAGAAAAATAGGCTACTATACACGTTTCGACTTGTTTCATTATTGAAAATAAAACACATAAAGTATACATAACTAATTATGTAATGACGATTAAAGCATGTAATAATCTTAGTTATACGGTTCGAAATTTATGGAAATGTTCCCACCCTGGATAGGATCTCCTATAAGAGAGAAAATTATTATTATTATTAATTATTATTTTATTATTAGTAATTATTATTATTTTATTATTATTATTGTTTTATTATTGAATATATAAAATTATTTCATGTTCCAAAATATTAGTATTTGTAAATTTATTTATTGGATAATATGAAAGATAATTTTCCCAGAATCCTGTGGGAAGATCATTCATACACTAATAAAACACCTCATAACCCACAAATTTTATGCGTGACTAAAATTTGTTGAGATAAGACATTTTCAGGAAAAGGAACACTCACTGTGATCGTTATTAGAATGGACCTAAATTCTATAAGAAAGAATTATTTGTTGATCAAGAAATTGTTAGGAAACAGCATGAATAACTCTGATAACGCGAATGAAGCCAACTTCTTTTTCAAATTAACAGTAGGCCTATTCTTATGGAAAAATTGAAAGTGACACCACTTGAAAAATGATATTTCTAATTGAACTGAAGGAGTGCTAATACAAAAACTGTTCGAACAAGACATGTTTGATTGGATCTACTACAGCAATGAATATTCATGATTCCGACGACTTGTTCATGAATTGATTTGTTGAGTATTTGCTCTTGAATCAAGAACTGTTGTAGTGCTTTTCTTGTAGAAAGCTGTCCAAGAAGAAGACCTTACAGGGACATACAATTCCCAGCGATCTCCTTTCTTCTAACGCTGAATCTTTTATTCATCATATTATCCTTTTTAACATTATAAACTATACAAGATCACGACTTGATCTATTTTGTGTAGGAGCACGCTTACGCTTTCGATTGCCCTCTTGGGTATTTTTCATCCGTTTTAGAGTCATGTTCACCACAGGACAACAATAATTTATTTCCCTAGATCGTAGAAACTGTACCTTTTGCCCACGAGGATATTTCAAGCTCCCATGGATAACATTTCAATGTTTTCGAACTTTCCCAACAGCTAAATGATACTAAATGAGTATCATGAGTTGACAAACAAGAACTCTTATATGAGAATTTGTAAGTATACTTGAGTGATATCTTTACTGAATCCAAAGTATGAATTATGCTCAAATTAAATGATTAAAATCTTTCTCCTTGTCTATAACATTTTATCTTCAAGATGAGTCGTTTATCAGCACTTTCTATAAGTTTGGATTATTTATTTATTTATTCGTGGAAACAATAACAAATCATATAAATATGATTGGGAAAGAACAACAGGCTTGGCCCAAAACTATTACATTCCCAAATTTTGATTACATTTCCAAAAAATACGTTGTTTCCTCTGTAAAAAGTTCAAGCTCAACTTTCGTCCAAAAATAAATATGGGATGCAAATTTTAAATTTAGAAAAATTAAAACACCAAATTATAGTTAAATAATTCTCTATGTTCATTATTCAGAAGTACAATTTCAAAATATTATGAATCCATATTGTTATTAAGTATTCCATTCTTCATCAAATTCGACTTACAATTCAGATTATCTTGATCTGGGTGTTTAGATGTCCATGGGATGAAGATCCCCAGATTTAGGAAACATTCTGTACAGTCCAATTTCAACAATTTTTATGACGAAACTCCGAAACACTCGTGTTACTGAAGAACTTATATGAATCTATAAGGATTCATTAGGATTGATAGGACATAAGATAGCATTACCGATACTAATATTGTGTTACCTGGCTGGATAAAGTCTGGTCTCTGGTGCCAGAGTTTCCAGATCACATCTTATCAATTTCAGGGCCTTTGTCAGAAATTCAGGGGTCAGAAATGATTCTGACATAAACACATTACATTACATTGTAATGCAGGCATGGAATTATTGTACAAAAGTTTATATAACTCTAGCAACTAGCTTCTTATTCTACACTTTAGAACAACATGAGGAGAAGTAAAACTGTGAAATTTGAAAATAATAATGGATTTTCATTTTGATGCCAGTGAAAATTTGAAAATTAATCTTGAAGGTAAATTCAGGATAATACCGCTATGGCAGTGGGATTAACAACTGTTATACAGTACAGTCGTACTAAACAAGATTCATCCCACTCTCACAATTTATTTATCATCAATTCATACAACTCAATCACACAGAACGCGGCGAAATTTGAATATCTCGCCTAGCTTCCAATAAGGAATTACGCGATTTGCACAAGGATATGACGAGACATCTGCAGTTGTGTAGTCTCTATGCAAACACGTTGGTTGCTGTACAGTTTACAGCCAGAGTCGTGACCACACGAAGGCCAGTCAAATTATTAGAAGAGCTGGAACAAAAACCTGTCTACATTATTTATCAAAGCAAGTAGTCGGCAAATAAACACAGCAAACGGCCGATTGAATAACCAAAACGAAATTCACAACCCGGAGATTTCAGAGTTATTTGCATTACGGGCGGTCAATGAGCTTTTGTTCCTGGTTGCCTGATTATTGGATTATGTATTCTATAACATTTATATACTCATTTGCTCCTCCTAAAGGATTGTTTCGAAAATCATGTGTTTTCTCAACTGTTGTATGGCATACTTTGTGATTTGATCTCTCTAGTATACTTGATCGAGCGCTTCATGATTGATTAGTGTTTACTGTGACAAACATCAAATCATCAACAATTGATATAAGAATCTAACGATTGTTTTAAGATATATTACTTTGTTGTAACATTACAACTTGATGTAATATTATCAATGTAACAAGTTCAAGTGAACTATGGTATTCTATTACGTCATTAAAAATTCTTCTTCCCTAATCCAAAGTCATATTTACTCAAGAGTTCAGAGATTCAGATTTACCCATACCAGATTAATAACTCCTGCCGTGTGCAACAAACCAAGGCATTTCAACTCTGTTCTGTTGCATGAATAATTTAAAAAATATCCTGCACTTCACTCCACAATCATGTTCATCGTATTTGAGATTTGCAGTAGTTATATCAAGGAAAATCTGAAAATATGGTTTGGTATAACAAAAACTTTTACATCTTCAACTCTGCATTATGAAGAATAATATTCATTCTTCTGTCCTTAGTAGGAAGGAAAAAATCCTTTTCTCAACTATGGTTTTGTATCTTCATTCTATTTGGATCTTATGGTAAACAATTCATAGTGCGTCATATCTATATTTCGATAAACACTAAAGCCACTAATCAAACCATTCACACCTCTCATTGATAATTTGAAAGGTTCATATAAAACGTATATTTATATACTTTTTCCTATAAGAAGAAGAGGAGTTCTTAGCACCTTCCAGTAAGTGTTTGCCAAGTGCAAACTACAGATGACGCAACTCTTCCGCCTACACTTGAGAAAAGCATATGTTCTCCAGTCATGACTAATAAATGTCATATGATGTGGAAATTAAAACCAGACAAGTGGAAAATATCAGAACAAGTATTTTCTGGACACATCACCACAGCCTAATATAGATAGAGTAAGTAAGCCACTTATCTAAAGTAAGCCATGACATCACACATTTTCCGTCCTGTACCTAATTATTTACATCAACGAGCATATTCCCATCATCCTCTCACATGCTTAATTACATCCCGAATAACTGAGTTACTTGGCTCCTGTCCAAATTATTAATGGATAATTTAATAACAGATGACAACTTTGACGCACTGAGAAATGACGAGAGAACGGTTATTTTATTGCTTAGTAGTTATTAGCATAACAATACGGATTTTATTCTGATGTACCGACTCAAAGCTGCAATATGCACTAAGCACTAACCTTTGACCCCTTGAATTATATGAGAAAACTTATGGGGTTTTCAAAGAAATTTCCTGGATCTGATGAGAAAAACATGTCTTGTGTTGCGGTAACGAGTTCTAATGTGCTATACGACCACACAACAACCTGATTATTTTACATGAAGAGATATTCACCTCTATGAACTTCAATTTACTACTAGACTCACCTGGTGGTAAGTTCTGATATTTCTCAATTTCTATCATAATTTTAATTCATCAATGTTACTTTGTAGCTGTGACTGTGACTATTATTTTCAAAAACGTCGGATGGAAAGGAATAACATTTAACAAATTATTGTGATAACACTCATAACTGAGTAAATGTAAAGAAGTTATATCTTTCTTAAGATCTTATTAGATTACAAAGCAGGATGCGAATAGAACTGAATGAAACACATTTGATAACACTACCTGGATATTATCAGAGAGAGGATAGAATTATAATACTATTATCCGTTTGTTTCCGATATTATTTACGATTCTTGTATTCATGAAACGTTAATTTTGGGAATTATCACGAAGCAGGATGCAGAGAAAACAGCATGAAACAACTTTTACAACACTCATAACTGAACATAATTGTATTTACACAACCTTGCTGGAAACAATTACCGTTTATTGTGCATTGGTTACAGCATCACTTGTATTAATATAATATTGGTTCATAGCGCAATAAAGTGAATTGGTATGGAAAACCTGGGTCCAGATTGATCTAGAAATACTCATTCTCGAAACGACCACGAGATGCATTGCTGTCGTGACCTTTTCTATGTTGAGATTCACTTTAAACTGGCAGCATAATCCCACAACTAACATCAATACTTCCCATTAGACTTATACTGACTACAGTGTTGTTTCAGTGATATCTACTTTCAACTGTCACTATTCCCTATGAATAAAATCAATGCTGTCCATTCAACAAAGCTGTCAGTTTGAAGTGATCTCACTACAGTTTCGTAATGAAATGGAGGTTAAATCCCCGAACTAATAAAAGCAGGGCGACAAGAGAGTAATCGTAAGGAAACGTGAAGTAAATAATTGTGTGGCATGCGCATAGCGAATGTGAATGGACAAAAGAGGACAGAAAGCGATGGATTAAGTTGAATAGATGATAATAGAAGACAAAGGGAAAGGATGAGGGTGTAGAATAGATTGGAGCAAGAGAAGGTGAAGAATAACAAGAAAATTGAGAAAGAAGCATAAGCTAAGTAGAGTACTCTGAGTAGAGTAAAATAAAGATAATCTAAAAACTGCACATAGAAATACACAGAGGAAAGTGCACATAGAACGTTGTAAAAAGATAATATTGAGTATGAGTGGGAAGAGAAAAAGGAAACTGAGAAAATATTAGTGGAATGAATAATTGGAAAAAATAAGTTCGAGAAGCAACAAAACAAGGGAAAAGGAGGGGCTCCAGACCTGCATAGAAGATTAACAAAAAGATGACTGAAAAAAGGGAAGATTTATCGAGAAAAACCTAGAAATAATAAAATGATGATAAGAAGATAAAGGATAGGATACAGGGAGAAGAAGTAGCACTACAGTAGGTGAATAAAACTGAAACTCATAGTGAGGTAAAGAAGTAGAGAAAATTGAGAGAAGGAAAACTAAGCAAGTTGAAAAATTAGTTGAGGAGACTACAGGAAGAAGAATGAAAAGGAAGAGGAATGAGAGTTGAAGCTAAAGGCTTGAGAGGAAACAGGGAGAAAAGTGACGCTGAAGAAAATCAAAACGGGGAAAAGATGAAGGGAAGAGAGAGAAGAAATAAATAGAAGTTCGATGACGGCGGAGGACAAGAGAGTTTCTTTGTCCAATATGATTGTCTGAAGAGTGGAGGATGAGAGGAGGGAAGAAGAATTAGGAGTAGGGGTAAAAGGACGAGGAGGAGGGGAGGGAGAAAAGGATGAGAAAGAAGTGTTGGATAAACACTTATAGAAGTGTAGGAGAATAAGAATCATGAGGAGAAGGAGGAGGAGGTGGAATAGGAGACCAGACTTATTTCACGTAATAATAGCTGGGTGAGTAAATCACGTTTTCATTAAAGTTCGTGGCAAGTAGTCGTGGTAATTTAGCAGCAAATACAAATATATGGAAATGGTGTTTGTTGAGGCTCTGGGCGTGAAACAATGATTGCTGCAAGCCAGAGGCGCTGCTGTCTTTCTCTTACAACACCAAATGCAACTGCTGCTGCTGCTGATAAAAACAATAGTGCTCATTGACTCCTGTAAACTATCACGAAACGGGTGGCTAATAATAATTACTGAGATCAATCTTAATTAAGTCGTTATTATCAGTTTGATTCATGACTTATTTTCCGAATATCTCGTTTAATGTTCAATTTTGGGTTTGGTAGTTGATTATGTAGCCTATAAACAATTTTAAAATGAAAATGTTGTCAAAGTGTCATGTGTGTGTCAATTGAATATGAGAACAGAGGATAGGAAAATAGTTTTACTTTCGTCGTAATATTTTTTTTTCAAATTTTTCTCACTTGACATAATATGACAGTTTACAAATTGGAGTAATCATAAAATAATAATATCTTATATTTGTCACATACGTCGTGAGAATCTATTTAGATCTCCAAAATATAATAATAACAATAATAATGATAATTGTATGAAATAATAATAATATCGAGTAACCTGGCTAGCTCAGGTCTGGTGTCAGAGTTTTCAGGTCGCAACTGATCAATTTCAGGGCCTCTGATATGACCTAACGTCTACTTTTGGGCAGCGGATTAACGCATCCGTGTCATTCTCTCCTATAAGTTACTTGTTACTGTTTTGAATTACTGTAATTATTTCAATTAAATTATATGTCATAACATAATATAGACTTTAATATTAAAATAAATGAACAAATTCAACGTATCACTTTCATGGAAGGAAAGTGAATATTATAAGGAAAAAAATTAAAATAGAATAGAGATTTTGCACATTGCATAACACATACATCAAACTTTGAATTTGAAGAAATTGGCTTGTGTAGAAATTGTTGGAAAAACATGAACGGCGAAAAATCTAGTCAATTAAAATTTGTAATGGAAATGAAATAAACCAAATATAGCTTCAGTTTGTTTTTTGGGCAAAATCTGTCTGATGGACCCAAATCCTGGCACTTGTTAGACGGAAGAAAACCTAACGGCATTCGAAAACGCTGAAAAAACTTCAATTTTGACGTAATTATTTGGATAATGAAGGTAAGTCATTAATTACCGTATATATTTCCAAAGGTATAACAAAACATGAAATATCATTTCATAGTATGGATATGTTCAATCTAGTGACTAAATGGTATATCCATTCTAAGTATTGTGCAGGTAGAAAACATGGAATGAATTTCATAGATGAAAAATTGCATGACAGCCGAGATAGAAAATAGTTATACGTGCATGTCGCACTTAAAAAATAGATTAATAGGACTCAGGTTTGCTTGAATGCAGGTTTTGCTTTTATGAAGGTGCAATCATTGAGATGGTTATAAAATGTAATTAATATCCTTTGATGGCTGTAACTCAATTGTGAATCTTTCAGAAGAGTTCTTGCAGATGTTTATTTCGAAACGATTTTCTCCAAAACAAATACAAAAATATTGTTCATAATATTCAAGTCCTCTTATAAAGGAAGACCTTCAAGATGTTCAGATGGATTTACGGTTTATTTTCTTTTACAGCCTGCCAAGTTGCAGTGGAATTGAATCCAACCAGGCAATAAAAAATTAATTACTGCACCTAAACTCAACGTCGTATCATTTCAAGTCGTGACCGATTAAAAACTATTAATACAACTGAAAAGTATTCTCATCAGAGACCACCAGGCAGGCAGCGAAGAATTGAAAAACGTTCAATGTAATGCATTAGACAGGAGCGAATTGTTATTTGAATAGGGACTGTTTTCCATGTGAGTAGCTTACAGGTGAGATTGGACTTTGTCAAGGTCGTTGAAGGTTGTCGGGTGTGGCCTGGAGGCTGGAGCCCACACAAATTTCAAGACAATGCCGACAATAAAAGCAGGTAGGAAATCATAAAGAGCCGTTCATTTCAAGGTTAGTGTGACAGTGATATGATGATTAGGGCACCTGATGGCACGAACCAGGATTTTGGATAGGTTATTTATGATCCTGATTATGTTAATTGGATTTCAAATTCCTCGTGAGGAATGATTTTTTCATCCTGAATCATTTCAATACTTCTGATTATTTCCATTATTATAATGATATTTACATAAATTCAAATTGATCATGAGCTACTGATCTTGATTTACAAATGGAGATGATCTTCTTGTAGAGAAAATACATTTTCCTTGATCAAGGGAGGACACAGATTAGCAGATTAGCATTCCTCATTGTATTCCCAGATAAAAAATCAAGGAAACGCTTCTGATTTGATTGAGAGATGTATTCAATACATAATACCAATGTACCTAGGGTACATAGGTTCTTGTATTTTAGGTTTCTTGTTATGTATTGCTTACTAGGTTCCTATGTATATTGCAGCACATCTATAATAGAGCGTTGCAAATAGATTGTGTTATGACTGTAATCTCTCATTCTGCCTATTCCAGCATCCCTCATGTTACAACTCAAGTATTCACATTTTTCATGTGTTAATCACCATAAAAAACCCTATTGGATTATTAGTGATTCGAATGTATTTGTCATTACAATATTAATTGATTCTTGGATAGAAACCCAGTCGTCTGACCCTGAACATAATAATTTCTATGAAATATTTCAAAAATTGAAATCGTAATACCTGGGCTGTTGAATGGTGAACTGAGATACATTGGTGGATGATACTAGAGAATGGTGTACCCGTACCGTATTCCATAGCAAAACAAAAAAAAAACGCAAATTACTGAACATGGAACCCATAATTATCGAAAAAGTAAAATTTATAATTGATAGAAATACTTTTCTGCTCCAAAATAACAAGCTTATGATTACTTTTACATTATTACTTCCACTAATTTTTCATTATTCCTTTTCTGAATTTGCCTTGTAATTGCCAAGTTGCAATATTTTCTGTTCCATAACCCATAACCAGCAACAATATTATGTTGAGAGGTTGTTGTTTTGCATCCCATAATTCTTATAGAAGATCTGGGGTTTTTATGAAAAATCTTATTCATTCTCAGGATATAATTTTTTCACGCAAGTTCATGAAATCGGAACAGAGAAAGCCACGTGCCTCAGTTCAACCTATGTAATCTCCAGTGCTCTATTAATAAAAATGATTCATCACGAGTCTGTTTTTAAAGGATCCTTCATCATAATCCTCGGCACTTAGATAATGCTATCTTATATCGTTCAGTTTGTTCAGTGTATGTAAATATAGTTATCAAGAGACCCAGTGCTCATGCACTCTCAAGAAGGGTGCAGTATTTTGGAGTGAGAGAGTGTTTTGGAGAAACAGTGTTGAGATACATGTCAGCTTTCAAGAGATCGGTGGATAGCTTCTTTATCACTATCATTAGTCATACATTGTGAATAAAGAGACAGACTGTTTGTTGAAAGGATTAGTTTTGAGAGCCCGTCAAATTTCAAATCTTTCGCTCACTCTGACAAATTGATCCTAGATCCTCGATTTTAGCTGCAAATAAGCTCAGCTCAAGCTGAGATAATTCTCAGTTATTTTTGGTAAATTCAATAACTTTTTTAACAATTATTATTTAAATTTTTTTGTTTTATTCGATCAACAATACCATAAAGAATCTATCCTCTAAATCTCATGGATTTATCTCTTACCAAATTTGAAATGGTCTGTCCCGAAAATTTAAGCTTTAGGCGCTCATATCTCAAAAAGTAATGATCGAAAAAAAATGTTTTCCTGAGAAAACTAAAAAATCACTAGTAGGAAGATTTTTTTTAGCCTTTGCACTGGTTACTGGTATGTATTTAGACAGCCGGGACCGACGAATTTAACGTGTCCATCCAAACCACGGGAGTGGCACAATAATAATAACTTACCATAAATTTAGATTCATGAAACACAATGAATTGAGGAAAAAGGATTGTAATTCCATAGATGACATCTGTCCTTATATTGAAAATTGAAAGAGTAGATAATATTCATTTTCCTCACTTTTTAATTTCATTGGATAAAGTAAAAATTTGCATCATGATGAGGATGCATGATAGAAAGTTGCATTAATCATTGCATGAAGATAACAAGCGATTCCCTTTAATAAACATGACAGATGGATAAGGATTCACTCAATTATTCAAAATAGAGATCTTTTATCCAACTTAAACTTCCAAGTGATACGAGACTTCTGTTCTCAATCAAAAGAATTAGAAACTGGAACTTTTCAACGACGACACCTGCATAAATAACATTGATTGATAGGAAACGAACTGAGTTGAACTACTAATCTACATTCGGCGCCGACATGTCAATCACAATCAATGAGAATGCAACTTTGAATATGAGGTCAAGCAACGCAGCAACAATCAATGAAACCAATTACTCAGATACCATCAAAAGTAATAGATGCTGAATTCAATTGTGCACACCAACGAGGTACCTATCGAATTAATTATGTAATGGTCTATTGTTCTAATTATCAATTGAATAAACAAGACAAAAGCCAAATCGTAGAATCATCACTTTACGTTCACCTTTCGAAAAATCTGGTGTGGTACACTCACACAACTTTCCTTGCTCATTGAACTGGGAGCCTCATTCTTAAACGATAATAATTTAGAGAAATGACATAATGACGATTGGCGGCAACATAATTATTTGAAACTACGATCGGACTACTGTATATGTGTGTATATAATTATTGTTTTCAGAGTACTTTTTCCTTTGTGTAAATTGTGAAATCCGATGATTTTTTAAAAGTCGTCAAAACAGCTGTTCTACAGATGAAATATCTCGACTATGTGTTATTTTTATAGACTGCTCTACCTACCTACCTCATGCACGAGAAGGAGGTTACAATAGTTATTTGTGCAACTAGTGCGCAAAGTGACAGTTTGCTGCACCGAAAGAAACGTTTACGAAACGGAATGGTTTCTTGAGTGCAGCAGAGGAACTTTGCGCACGTATTTCACATTAAGTTTTTCCTACAGTTACCATTGAATATGAAAAGTGGGTAATTATGGGTAAAATTGCCTGAAATGCATCAAATGTTTTTCTGTGTAATTTTATTATTGATAAAAACCTTAATTTATTGTCAAATTGAATAAAAATGTTGTCCTTGGTTATAATATCTAATACTAATAATTTGCGCGTTGTGCTTCGTTGCACGTCTGCTCACTATAGCAGCCCAGTCACTGTTACCAACTTCATTTTGATTTTGCTGCACTGTTGCTCCATATAACCTACTAAGTATTTTGCGTTGCCATGTTGCAAATCTGGAGTGCAGAAAAATTTTTCCCGCACTAGAGCGGAAAAGTGATTCTTTGCGTTCTGTAATCAGTGCAGCAATGGCCACTTTTCAACGTAACTGTAGGAAAAGTACATTTTCCTACAGATACCCTGAAAAGTGACCATTTGTGCACTGATTGCAGGCTGCAAAGAATCACTTTTCCGCACTAGTGCGCAAAGTGAGTACTTTGCGTACTCCAGATTTGCAGCATGACAACGCAAAATAGTTAGTAGGTTATATGGAGCACCAGTGCAGCAAAATCAAAATGAAGTTGGTAACAGTGACTGCTGTGGCTGCTATAGTGAGCAGAGGAGCAACCAAGCACAACGCGCTAATTATTAAGTAGATATTATAATGGAGGACAACGACAGCACAGTGCCACCACAGCACACACCACACAGCTGCCCCCCGCCATTCAAACACTACTACATTATTCAGGCAATTTTACCCATAATTACCCACTTTTCATATTCAATGGTAACTGTAGGAAAAATTTAATGTGAAATACGTGCGCAAAGTTCGTTTGCTGCACTCAAGAAACCATTCCGCCCTCGCCTACGGCTCGTGCGTAAACGTTTCTTTCGATGCAGCAAACTGTCACTTTGCGCACTAGTTGCACAAATAACTATTCTCAATGATGGGGTGAACCCCCCATTAGTTTCCCCATTAGTAATTTATGAGAAAATCGTGAAAAACATGGTTTTTCAGTAATTATCCGCCATTTTTCTCGAGAATATTACGCAGCTCCTGCAATTTTCCCAGAAATAAGACTCATGTCAGTTGATAGGGCTTATAAATAGTATATAAATTTAGTTATAAATAGTATATAAATAGTATATAATAGTATAAATAGTATATAGGGCTTATAAATAGTATATAAATAAATGGTATAAATTTGAAGAAAATCGTTAGAGCCGTTTTCGAGAAAATCGTGAAAAACATGGTTTTTTAGTAATTATCCGCCATTTTTCTCGAGAATATTACGCAGCTCCTGCAATTTTCCCAGAAATGAGACTCATGTCAGTTGATATGGCTTATAAATAGCTATCCATGGTATAAATTTAAAGAAAATCGTTAGAGCCGTTTTTGAGAAAATCGTGAAAAACATGGTTTTTTAGTAATTATCCGCCATTTTTTCCGCCACCTTGAAGTGAATTTTATTGAATTTCTTATTGTCGGGTCCTCATGGTATAAGGACATTAAGTTTAAAATTTCAAGTCAATCGGTTAATTAGGAATGGAGTTATCGTGTTCACAGACATGCACACATACACACATACACACACACACACACACACACACACACACACACACAGACCAACACCCAAAAATCATGTTTTTGGACCCAGGGGACCTTGAAACGTATAGAAAACTTGAAACTGGGGTACCTTAATTTTTTTGGAAAGCAATACTTTCCTTACCTATGGTAGTAGGGCAAGGAAAGTAAAAATCAAGAACAATGCACATGTTTCGCTGCCAATTTCAAGTTGGTAGTAGGTTGGTAATTGATTTATTAATCCATGAAATACGAAAATAGTGTTTCACTTCTTCAGATAGGATTGGACCAAATGCTTCTCCAACCTTCAAACTCTTATTACCGAATACCGTTCATCAATTTTCGAGTATTATGCAAATTTAATAAATATTCTATTATATTTATCAATTGCTGTGTTATAAGTTTCAAAAAATTAAAATATGAGACTAGAAATTTGAAGGAAAATAGGGGAAGAGGGGGTATTGTTCAATTTTTCAATCTGATAGTTTGGTACTTGTATAATGTTGTACTAAACATTTGAAAAAATATCATCCGAAAACGTGTACTGAGAATACAGATTTTCCCCCCTTTTCGCAAAAAGCTCAAAGACAAAAATTCTAGACAACAAAATACTCTTGATTCTAAAAAAAATTCTGTAAAAGTTATAGAGTACATTATTGAGCAAAAACAAGAGCTCACATTAGATGAATTGTCGATTCCAACCACAAAAAAGGATTAACTCTCCTGAAAAATTATTTCTAAAGAACTCCATAATTTAAAACAAATGAGAATCATTCGTTCGCTTCTGAGAGGATCTGTAACAAAATGCACACTTTGTCCGCCCAAAACATTTTGATAACTGATCCATGACTAACAAAGTGGAAAGTGGGTGTATTTTGGTAGACACCGTCTGGACGAACTTGATAAAAATGAAGTGGAAGAATAGAAAACCAACAAGAACGTCACGTGGTATGGTAGCACGTGTCTCAGAAAATCCTAAAATAGACAGTAGACAAAAAAGGCAGCTGTAGGCGCCTGTATAATATAGAACTGCACCTGCTTCTCAATCAAGTATTATACAGGTATAGTTGTTGTGATGATAGTAGGCAACAATCAAATAACACTATATGCAGACACAAGGCGACAGATAACAATGGTTAGGCTAGTGGATCATTATTTAGGAATGAATGAAGCGATTATTAGAACAAACTACTACCAATCAATGTGGCCTTGGATGGGGCCAGGCGTGACGCGTGAGGTGTGAATAGTTCACCATACTCAATTTAAAAAGTTCACAATTTTCTTCTCATTATCTTCAAAATGTTAGATAAATAGATTCATGACTCGTTCAAACATGGTAAAACGTGGTGCAACCTCTTGAAACAATTTAAATACATTTTTATTCCATTTATTTCACCGTACGAAATACGAATATTTTCTGCCTGAATGTCAATTGCATTGGTATGTTCCATAAATTTATTATTAATATTTCTTTTATGAAACACGAGTATTTTCAATATATTAGAATGGACATTCAAAAGTGAAATTACAAAAGATTCGAATTTGAATTACATTCACATCAATGGACAATTACAAACTGTACAATAGCATTCCGTCTCTCTATGAAAAGTTATTCTGTTCATTATAGAAATCATTATAGTAGGCCTATCAAACATTCGTGTGCAAATGGATGTTTCCCCAAATAAGATCATTTTTTATATATTGTGCTTACACTAATGCTTAAATTAAAGGAGCAACAAAATTGTTACCTTTTTGAAAAATACCTATGAGAGAGATCTAGAGGAAATTCAATGTGGGGTTATTTATATGATCACATTGCTATATTTATAGTCTAAATTAATGCATTTATGTGTCACCATACTCTCAGATCACTTCACATGATTCGTTTATCCATCTCTAGAATTGAACAATCAACATACTTTTCAGTGTTTGACACAAGTGTAAAAAAGAGCTACGCAAGTGATAACTGATAAAAATATGTTTGTAAAGCAATGGCAGAGGCCGCCAGACTAGACTAGGTTCCAGTTGATTATGCATGACAAACGCGTTGAAAAGACGCTGATCGCTGCGCATGCGCTAATCGGTTTCACGGTCCAAACGCCGAGTGATTGCCCGCTGACCGCCCATAGCCCAGGCATCATTTCCAATGAGCCCCGCCAAGCAATTGAGTTATTAAAAGATTCACCACACTCATAAATTATCATTGCAGGTGTCCACGATTTTCCATCAGTGCAAAGATACTAGTGTACTCCTCAAACCATGAATTCAAATTTAGTTAGTTCAGGTTCTATCAGGCATTATCAAGGTTCAGCATGAGGTTTCAGAATGCAATTAGCTTGTACAGTATTTGGTTACGTACAAGAGGAATATGGGATTAGTTCTTATTGGAGTCAAACTTCCAATAAAAATATATATAAGTGAAAAATTCGAGTAATATGGAAAATGAGGGTTATAATATCAAAGTAGGTCTACAATGAAGTATTATAGATAAATATATTTGTAAAATATTATTTGAGAAGACAGCTCTAGACAGCTCAGTTTCATGAAATGCATAAGAACCATTGAAACCAAGTGATCTAGGAGTTGCTTATGCTACATGAGAGTTTTTGAAATATATATTCGTGAATTGTGTTTTGAATTTAAACTTAAAAAACTAACTAAATATACGGGAATTTTATTTTGAATTTAAGTTTTAAATTCGTACTATAAGGGTCTGAAATACTAGTTAAACAGAACTATCACTTGATAGCGGTGACTTTCACTTCATATGTTATTAAAGTTAGTGAGGAATTTAAAATAAGTACATTACATGAGTCTCTCAGATCCGTATGCAAATCAGTGAACAAATTTCAAACTTTAGGAGCTGCTTCCCGTAACGTCACTCAGCTGTTAACAAGACAGTCACATCCTCAGTAGGCCTACCCTCGATTCACACCTCTTATCTGCTTGCAACCCTCCGGTTTTTCCCGTCAATTATTTACTGTAGGGGAGAGCAGTCCATGTTTCCATCTCTGTTTACTGTGCATGTCTCCTTTCAATGACTCCCTGACATCGTCACAACTAATCGACTACTTTACTGCACAATATTATTTGCTTAACAGTGTTTGAATTCGATTTCTTCTGATAAAAGCTTTCCATTAGATGGCCAATAATTGTGCGGGGCGTTAGATAACACTCGAAACCCCTTGGATAAATATGAGGAGTTGTCCAAACACTATTAACGAACAAATGCTAAGAAATGAAATAAGTTGACCTTATTAGTGTATATTATGCTGCTTGAGAGGAATTGTTTATTTTCAATGTTGCAGCATAAACTGTGTGTTGGAGAATTTAATGCTAACTCAGACCATGTGAATGTTCTGCCAGAAAACTGAAGTGTCAACTGTGTGCATCTGATTGGTTTTAATATACAAGATGAACATTGATTTGTCACCGATTTTTACGAAGAATGATTATTGTTGATCGAATATTTATTGCCTACACTTGAAATGTAATGATACTTATTACTAAAAATATATACTGTATCACAGTTTTTCACAGTATAGGAACCCCTGCAATGACTAACTGGAGCAGTGATAACATACACTACAAGACAATACAGTGATATACAGTGTATAATACTACAAGATAAGTCAGTCTTGAATTGTCACAGGAATTGAGAAAAATACTCCAGAAATAAGTTGAATACAGTAATTTGGGGTAGGCTACTTGAGTCTTCAAATGCTTCAGTCTTCTATTGATTAGTCTAGCTATAAACCTAGAACGTTGAACGTTCTCTATACTCATACGCTATACTGTACCATACGTCTACACGTCTTTACTATAAGTTGTGGTTCTATACGCAATACAGTTTTTTTTCTTCCACATCATCTTCCTCATGGGTTATCCATTAATGAAATTATGGAGAAACATCATAAACTTCATGAAACTTTCATACTTTGAATTATAACAATAATCCCATAACTCAACAACTTCCCACCAAACTCTTTGCCAAGGTGTTATGCAAATATAAAGAAATGTCTATCCCAGAGTCACATACAGGTGGGTGAGTTATGCAGATTGCAAGAAACTAGTAAGTTAGATATCCTAGATGCAGTTTTCGTCACGGTGCACCTCACCAGAGGATTTCTAACAGGAAAAGAATGAAATTCAACGCTAATTGGCGTTTTATCCTGTCGATATGTTCACTCTTCACTCTACAAGTGGAAAGGGACTTTCACGCAATACTATATATACAACTTCATTCATATATACAGGTATGGAGGAAGGATGTTGGTCTGTGTTCGATTATTATCAATCATCTGCCGGCGCATATGACTCCTCCGCCATCTTGGATTCGATGATCACACGTCGCATGGAGAGGATGAAATACGGTGACAAGATGTCCGTCGCTCCGTCCGGAACCGTACTTTTCCATTTTATGCGCGATTTCCCTTTCATCTGCCGATCGGCTCGCACCTTTGGGATTCAATTTAAACTTCCAGCATTGGTTGACTGGAAAGCATAGGTGTTATTCATACGGAATGATGACAGTATGGATTGAATCTCAATGAATCTCTGTAACTTTCATCTTCTATTTGGTCTCTAATGACGAGCGAAAATTGACAATGATTGAGCACGTTTTATGTGTCTTGTTATGCGTTTTGTTACTCTAATCACCGTTGACCACCAATAAGCACCACCAACGCGACGCCGCTTTCGTTTTGAATCTTGCTTCTAATCCGATTCAATTGGGTTCGATTCCCAGCTGGGTTGAACTTTTTTGAAATAATTTAAATCAAGCTTCATCCTAATTGTAGGAAACTGATCCTAAATGATATTCTCCTTGGAGTTTAATCTTTGAGCCAGAAATATAACTGCATTTAGCCCTTTTTACAGAACGAAAATTCAATCTATAAGAAGATTATGGATTATAGATTGTGCAACATCTTGCTTTCAATCCAATTGAGTAGTGTTTGATTTATTAATGCGTTTGCATCCCCTAGAAAATCCTAGTTATATTTCACTCATTGTCTATAAAAATCGAACTTTACTATTCGGTACCAACGGCTACAGGGTATTCGAAGTGGAGATAATGGATATTCATATGATCGGCTATTGATTACTTACAAATAGCCTACTGTACTTACTGTACCAGGAAAAGAGATCACTGAATGTTTTTGACTCACCTGAAAATAAAAAAGAAAATATTCAATAAAATCAATCCAATAAAACTGAAATCTCAAGCGTATACAACATACGAACAACAATAATGAGGACAGTGGCGTAACGTTTCCAAACCGGGCCCCCCCCGCAAAAAAAATTCCGGGCCCCTCTTCTAAAATCGTACCACCTTTCTCCAGCCCCCTTCTCCCTTAATCCCAAGCATTAAACTCTAATGTGAAATCTTTCATGAGTTAATTACATAGCTTAATTGAAAAAATAAAACTTATTCTAGATTGAATCCTACAATTCAAGTCAAGAATTATTTTTCAAGCTGAAAATAATTTCTTTCCTCCAATGCTTAACTGATAGTAGCCTAAATAAAGATAACGATCTACTTAAGAACCATTCTGACAATCTTTGTTTGAATCAGAGAGAAAAGAAGTAAATCATATCTATAAGTGAGTGGTTTGAATAGTCTCAGTCTGGATTGTCTCACCGGATGTATAAATTTTAATGATTTGTAAACAAACAACATTCCTAATTTTTCAATAAGCTCATTACCAGCACACAATTATTGAAGCTCTGTCAATGGAACTATAATTATTATTACGAGTGGATTTGAACAATGATTGTTTTTCTTTCTTGCCTTATTCATTATTTTCTACTTGTATTCTCTTGATATTTATTTATAACCAGACTGATAACATTGTTCTATTGCATATTTCTTCTTACACAATGAATGAAACCTGTCATTTTCCACAATAAAACTTCTGATTTTTTATCAAAAGTCCATGATTATTTAATTTTTCTTTTTAAAGTATGCAATATATAATTATCATTTCGGGCCCTAACCCGGGCCCCCTAGACCGGGTTATTTTAGTTTTTCAGAAAACCTATATTAGCCTACATATTATCCGGGCCCTAGCCCGGGCCCCCCCGCGCCGCGTGGGCAGCGGGGGTGTACGTTACGCCACTGAATGAGGAACTTCAAATGAGATTTCTAAAATCTTGTTTCGAACTTTGAAAATATTGGAAACGTTTTCAACTTTTCAACTATTATATTATGAAATGAAAAAGGTTTTATTCATCCAAAAACCAGTACAATGACAGGAAAATCTGTTTCTTATCATCGAAACATAGAAATACACAGTAGTAATGATGTAACAAAATGAAAAGGTTCTTTTATAAGAATGAATAAAACAAAAAACGCCCCGAGGCCTAGCCTGTGTGGGGTGGTATGCATAAATCTTAAAACTAGATTATTTATAGCTTCTTTCTAAACAAGAATCATTCTGTCCTGAATCCGAAAGTTTGTTAGAAATTCATGAAATTGGAATATTGAATATTTCAGCAATATAGCTTCCGGAAAAATAAATTATCCCTGAAATCAGGAAAAACTGCCAGATAAAAGTTCAAGAATTAATTCGATAACCATGTCCTGCAAGTTGCTAGATATTTGAGCACATGATTAATGATTATCACAGTTAAATCAGCTGTAATCACCGAAATTTCTTCCACCCAGTCATGTAACAAGTTTCAATCAACTTCACATAAATCAAGAAGGCCTAAAAACCATCATGAGATCCTAATTTATGTAACCACTTGCGATAAGACGGAGAAAATCTGAACCAAAAGCCACTCTCCACTTCACACATTTCAACTTAATACTATTTTATAATGGCTACCAGAACTAATCGCGCATGCCGCTTGGCAGCTTTTATTCAACAATCAGGAATAATTCCTAAAAACAATTAAGTCCAGCTGTTGGTTAGAGCAATTTCGAAATTATTTAACGCCTTCCTAAACACATGATTAGTACATTATTACATGGTCGCTGCCACTTTCCACGGATTATTGAAAGTGAATGGCGGTGTTTTTACTCACTACCTCTAGAAAATCCATGGTTCGATTCCTGAAAAGTAATCCGGTCTCACGTTGAGGCGAATGTAAATCGATATTAAGATGAGGGCAGCAGCAGAACAGCACTAGCACCTATCATCTGCTAAAGACCGTATCATCAGCGATTTTGACGCCCGACGCGAGAGCTTTGAGCTTAATCGTGATTGAGGTTGACGATAGTGCGGGTCACGATTTTCAACAGGAAATAAATCAAACGCAATTGAACGCATAAACTGACATCATCTGCAATCTGCCCACCTAACTTAGATCGAACGGCCTTTCTATTCTAGTTGATCAACTCCAGGATCAACTTTACTATCGAAAAAGTTGACGCTTCGCTCAGACAATTAGATAAAGAATCCAGATTTTAAAAGATGAGATTCTACATCATTTTCACGGAATTCATCACGGAGTAGCTGCTCAGGGATGAATCTTGAGTTTGGTATGGAGGGATAAAGTAGGTTTGTTCAATTCGAAACGAAGGGATTCCTGGAGTATTACCAGATTGTTCAAAGGAATCTCACAATTCGATTTGACTTGGAGTCATTCTTTTTCTAATGACTTTTCTCTAGAGATGATAGATGATTGGAATGTACTTGAATTAGGATTGATGAATGAGTTAATGATTCATTAATGGGATTTCGAATTAGAGTTTGTAACCTAATTTTTGCCAAGAAATGAAATGAATTATTGTAATTAAATTACAAAGAATCAAGAGAGCTTATTACAATACAATTCTTAGTTCTCAGGTTCTGTTTCTGTGTGAAGCAATCTTGCAAATTCAGATTCTGCAAGATTGTCTGTGGACAACCCATACATTGTATGGATGAAAAAATATTGAGAACTTTATTGAGCCCATCCAATTTGAATTGAATAAGACACTTGAAATATCAACATTTCAACACTAATAAACTTTCTATATCCAAAAAATTCCTTAGAATCATTCTGAAAGCCTGCCGTTATTTGGATTTCCCCCAATCTTATTTGGTTGAAGTGAATTTGGAAGCCTGCGTAATTGATATTAAAAATAACGGAAGTTAACTTCCTCGTGTTAATCCTGTAGATGATGTCACATCCTGCAGCTGTAATTAATTTCACTTTTCAATTAATTTAAGATCAGTAAACAAGCTCGTCAGTCTTGTTGGTAACAACAAATTATTATTAAATAATCTTATCGTCTCATGAATAATTTGGTTTTATCGCTTGATTGATAAATTACTCGACACCACTGTTTGCTTGATAGAGTGGTTCAAACTTTTTGAGCTTGTTCATTCAAGAAAAAATGCAACAACTTAAATAGATACTTTTAAATTGCATCAATGAATCATTTTCAATTACATGCTCTCCAGTAGCATATACTTCAATAATATAGAAGGATTTGAATTCACAACTATGTAATAATGCTTGTATTAATGAATTTCTATTTTTAATAGATGTAACAAAGAGAGATACTGGATGTGGTGTTACATGTTTGTTCTCTATCCTTAAAAGTTTGAACAGATGTCACGTGTATGGTTCAAACAATTGGTGGGTTGATGTCGAAAAGTGTTTGTAGAAAAAAAGCTATCCAAATAATATCTCCAGCCAACAATCTGCCGGTAAAATGACTGAGGCAGAAAAATATTTTGAGGACTGTGTTATCGTAATGTTTCTCCACTTGTAGAATACAATGCACGTAGCCTTCTTCTACTTGATCACTTGGTCAGAAGCACTAACCAAATTAATTAAACCACAAGAACATTTCATGACGAAGGTTATCAAGTTTACAACTTTTTTACATCATTAACTTTTTTATATTCATGGTTATAAATCAATTATAATTTTATACTTGAATTATTCTAAGTGTGTTTTGTTTAAGAT
Organism: Nilaparvata lugens; assembly: GCF_014356525.2. Lineage (NCBI taxonomy): Eukaryota > Metazoa > Arthropoda > Insecta > Hemiptera > Delphacidae > Nilaparvata > Nilaparvata lugens. Next base: position 17,823,139 of record NC_052514.1, read on the forward strand.
TTGAGAATGTTTGCTGAAAATGGATGATGATGAGAATGTTTAGAACCTGTATGAATGTATGGAATTAAAAAAATAGACCAGATCTCAATAATGCAGTAGGCTAATGTACGTGTACGAAAATCTTACAAAGAAGTTTGAGATCTGGAGTCATCGTCCCTTTTTAAACCTTGATCAATTGAACAGGTGCCATGTTGATCGCTAAACAAATGAATAAAAATATAAGTAATAGATAATAAATATTAATAAATAAATGAAGGAATTCAGAGTAAAATATCTCCAAGAAGGATTTTTGATCTCCAAAAGTGACTTCAAGTGAGAAAATGCTTGATAAGTGCAGTCAAATTATTATGCAACCCCATCTGCAACCGCTGTTGAAAGACGTAACCTTCGAACATGACTGGGCATGACAAATGAGAAACCCTCAACAATAACGAATCTGCGAAAAAGACCATAACCGCGCTGCACTCTAGTACCATATTATACGCTGTACTGGCAGTAGGCCTACTATACGCAGAAGCTAATAAAATTCGCCCGCCAGGACTTCCCAAGCACTTACCGCCTCCATACATCACACAACAACCTTCATTACTTCAAAACTGAATATGCTGCACCTGTCTTCCTTTTATTTCAACACTGCATCAAGCAAGCAGCCACGCATCAAGGATCACCCTCGTGGTGTTGGTCAACTTTCGAAAAAATCATCGAGTCAAGAAATTTTTCTCACGGGAACAACCATTAACGCGTGAAACACCCACTAATTAGGTCAGTTTTGTATTTGTTCGACTAGTTTTGCCCACTTATTCACTCACCTACTGGAATTTCAATAAAAAAGTGGAAACTCATGTAAGTCTAGTAAATGAACATGATTACCGTACGTCTTTATCACAAGAGAAATATTTTGCTGCATTTGCTAAACTATATCATACAGTAGGCTATATGAACCATGATTTCCAGTGTTGTTGTGAAGGTGATGTTTTGGTAGATATTCATATTGACTTACAACGACTTGAAATTGCCGAAACCACTGATTTAATAATTCGAGATACTAATTACGGTAGTGGGGGTGAAGCTCTACGATTGGCCATTGTATGTTTACAAATGTATGTTGATCTCTACTATCATTTGCTGTATATTTCTTGTGTATTTTGTATTTGCTGTATTTTTCTCCTATATATTCTGCTCCTCAATTCAGCTGTCAGTTTACTAGAGATAGGTATTTAGGTAATGGTGTATAAAACCGAAATTACTGTTACCGAAATCTCAAAGTGTTAACCAAAATATCAAATGTATTCCAAATCAAACCAGTTATTTTGAAAATTTCAAGTCTTTCCATCTAACCAGAATTTCATTTTCGTTCAAAATTTCATTATTCTAACTCTTTTTCCTGATAATCCAGAGAAACCTTGTTTTTATTCTCTTGTATTTTTCTACAATTCAGACCAATTTGTTTCAAATACAGTACAATAACTCTTCAGAATCAGCTTTCTTGATGGCTGAATGTTGACATCCCTGAAAGATAATCCAGGATGAAAGAAAACTATTTGACTGAAAGCAATGTGGAACTCAAACAAAATAGCCTTCGCAATTTATTTTCAATAATTTTCCCTAGTTAATCAAGAATATTATATTGGAGCAGTACAGTTGGTTCTATCAATCACTATTTGGGAGTAAGGTGGAGTATTCTGATTCCATTTCTGGAAGTGTGAGGTATGAAACACAAGAACAGTACCTGGAGAAGTAGAGTTGTACAAAAAGCAGATGTTCCACTCAATCATTTGAATGTGGCCTAGAAGAAGAGATCAAGCTCATCACGAAGAGTGATGACTTTTCCTACTTATGCAAAGATGAAACCAGATCTAGCACAGCAGAATAATAAAGTGTATGCCAGCTAGAGACGTTGTTAAGATGCAAGTAGGCTACGAATATTTATCGCAATTTTTCTTCAACCGAATTCATAGGAGCTACGTTGATAATCACGTGTTGACTGCTGAATTCAAATTCCAAATTTAAAATTCAAATTTGCACTAGTCAGTCGACAATACCAAGTTGGTTCTTTCAATCAATATTTATGGATTCTTCAATCAGGAACTATGAAGAGATTAATATTGATGCTGTTCAATTCTTGTTTCTAATAGCTTTAAAGGCATTCTTGGCGGAGTAGTTGATTGCGTATCTTAATATCATTGTATAGGAGCTTCAATTGAGTCTCATCATTCAATCAACATCTACAACAAAAGCATTAAAATAAATTCGGCTCCAACAATGGACAATAAAAATAACTTGAGTAAATCTGCTCTGGGGAATGAAATAGATATTCAAAATAATTCATTGAGATATATTAAATGAGAACTTGACCTTCTAATCTTCAATGCCAGATCAATAAGAAGGCACTTGAAATCAGGGTGGTAAGCGTAGACTTTCATGAGAAGGTAGTGTAGTAGTGCTTTAGAAATTCCAACTAGATTTGAACTTTTAAAGTTCATTATGATTATCACTAAGGAAATGAACATGAGGAAATAAAACTTTCGCTTCAACTGTAAATTATTGTAAGGTGTCGGAGTACGTGAATTTTTGTCATAGAAGGTATTCGGATATTCGATTTATCTACCACAATACTTATAAAATGAGTTTTTATTCATGTGTGAGAGGTATAATAATCATAAACTTGCAAAATTAATCTGGTAGGAAGAAGTCGTGAATTAGAAATTCAGTTAGCAAAATTTTGACAATATTGTCGTGGCTGAAAAAAGTAAAAACTATCTAAGAATGTATTCAATGATCCTTATCTCAGTTCAGGTCATGAACTGCGTAGTAGTTAACCAGCAATTAGGGAAGAGACTGGGATTAATTTGGGGTTAACCTTTGACCAACCGTTTGTTCTTGGAGAAAGTGAATCTTCAAGACTTTCGGTGATTTTTGGAATCGGACAGAAATGTATTAAATTATGGGAAATTTCTAAGGACTCCGTAATCGAATAAATCAGTTGCTAATCGATTATGAACGGTACACGCATTTGGTCTTATCTAAGATGGTGTAGTGGAGGAGGACAATGGAGCATGGTTATGGAGAACAATAGTACATGGTACTAAAAATACCTTACACCCACACCGATGAATCCATATAGCTCACATGCAGACAGTAATCAAACTTTAAAATTGCAATCTTCCTTGAATTTCTCTTTCAAGTTGCGAGTTGTAGGAAGTAATGGCTGATGCCTATTCCCTTCTTTTCTTTCAATCAGTTTCCATTGTCGTTATATCACTGTTATCATTTCAAATTAATAATGATGTTGGAAGACAGAGGAAGATAGGCAGTTGACCTACAGTATGTCATTACTTTCAAGTAGCTTACAACTTGTCATAATGCCTTCGGAATTTCCGATAATAGAATGTTTTATAGATGAGAGTTATTTGCAGTAAATTAAAATATAGATTCTAACATTAATTTTTCGGAATTTCCAATAATAGAATGTTTTATAGATGGGGGTTATTTGCAGTAATTTAAAATATTGATGCAAACATTAATTTCTATGACAAAATCAATGATTCTGGACTCTGATCAAAGTATCTAAATCCAAAACTTATCTGATACGTAACACATAGAAAACGTTAACAATTGAACTGACACTGACTTTAATAATCTTTCGTTGAATATTATTTTGATAAACTAATAAAACCAAAGTAATTTATTATTTTGAGGCATTCGAAAAGTCAGTCTATCGAGAAGAAACTCAAATCTACAGGAAATTCATGTGAGGTATTCGAATCGCCTTGGGTTACGCTGAAAACCTGCTCCACTATTTCTTATTGGTCGCCCCGCTGGGCGGGTGATATGGATTAGAAAATTGCCAATCTATGAATATTGATTGATTTTTTCGTTCGTCACAAGTTCGCAAATTGGATGGAAAGTGGCTCAAGCTTATGGACAAATGCAGATTTGAAAAGGAATGGAAGATTATTTTCTATGAGGTAGGAGGTAGAGAGAACAGGATATACAGTAGATTGGTGTGGCTATTATAAAAATAATCGTAGTGGAACACCGGGTTATATTATGTTAATATTCCGATAGATTAGGATGTATTGAATTGTTTGTTATGACACGATATAGTTGAGTATAATTATTATTAATTTTTTTCATGCCCACGCACGCCTCATACAGGTGAGTCTTTATAATTTGATTTGAGAGTATTCATAAATAACCTAGTATCTAGTACTACAGACATTGGTTATTATAGATTGAAATTTTAGTCTAGTATGGTGAAAATTGGAAAAATTCTATTGCAATAAGGCATAATATACAAAAGTATATTGTAGTGGGATATCACGCATTATAAATGATGCTATATACACACAATGAAAGTACTGTTAATAATTAATGCAATATGAGAATGAATTATAATTTGGTTATGGTTTGGAAAATAGAAATATTCAATTTAGGCCTCCTAAATGGCATTAGAATATGATATGGAATATAAAAATTGAATTCTATGGTTGTTTGATAGCTGAATCAAATACTTGGAGAATATTATAAAAATGATTATTACAAGAGATATTCAAATTATTGAGGTAAAGTCGGATTCCAATTAGCTTTTGTGCTGAATCTTCAATGATTGGAAATTATAGAACAGAACATGAGTTGGTGAGGAATCATGAAATCTCTTCCAAGGGAATGAAAAATAATCTGGGTGGTTGAGGTGAATATATTAGTCATTTATCATAGAATTAAAAACTTCTTGCAAGCTGTAAATTCATTGAATCTCAAGTAATACCGACCAGTTATGAATAACCCATATAAATAAAACCATATAATATAAATCCATTTTTGTAAGAAATCGCAATTTCCCAGCATCTGTTCAGTGAATCTGAGTTATAAGCTGCAACAGAAAAGTCGAAGAATCTCGACCGTGGTCTGAATACAGTAGGAATGAGATCGAGTTTCTCTTTTTTCCACCCCAACCAGACGTGATCAGAGTTCAAATGGTTGATCATTCCATATTTCGCTGTTTTTACACTATTCTTGCATTTTCTCCTGGAGATATATATTTGAAAACCAGTGATAATTTTCAAATTATGTCAACTATAAATTTGCAATGAATTATTGTGAATGTCTCACTGGCACTGTGAGAAACGCGTTTATAGAGCCGCACATTATAGATATATGGGTTAAGATAACTTATTAATGAAGCAATGAAAATGTGGATTATCATTCCGGAAAATAAAGCCAGTGATTGAGAGTGATAGAATCCCTGGGAATCGAGTTAGATTTGTAAAGAATTTTCATGCTTCTAATTCATCACATCCACAACCAATACATGATTTCAAATTGGAGCATTTGCAATCAAGTTGCATATTTTCAAGCACTGTCTCTCACTATCTACTGGAAAAACACAACGTAAAGAAGGAAGAAAATTGAGTGATAACAACATTTGACAACAAATCCAATGAGTGAGTAAGTTATAACAATGCACTGAAACAGCAGACAATCGAGTAACAACAGTAAAGGAGTAAACAGCATTCCAACAGATCTCAAACTAATTGGAGATTTTCTTTGAAATTAGATTCTGAGTTTTACAACTCCATCAAGACTTGAAATGCTTATTACATTTTGTTTCTACACCTTTAGAATGGTATTAACACCTTCCAGAACTCTACTGTCAATCATTATTGAGTCAGCTTCAGGCATCAGTGAATTGACTATGTCAGATAGTGACATCATTGACAGCTGTTGTCATACATCATGTTTCATCTTGAACAATGATAACTCCATAATAAACTAGAAATCGGTTACCTCATGATGTCTGACCTCAGATGATATATTCTTGCCAACACAATGGAACAGCAACAGCCTATGCAATAGAGGGGCTGCATCCTAGCAGTCAAACCAATAAACCACCAAGATGCCAATATAAGATAACTGACTTGTATTGAATTACGTTCAAGCATGCAAGAATAGATTTGTTCTGTTGAAAACGTTTCCATTCCCTGAACAATTCGCCATAAAACACGGAGTTTTTTCTCTGACGTTTTCCCAGACATGATCAGTATTGGGATTTTAGGCCTAGGGGTCACGCAACTCAGATGGAGTCCGACCAAGTTAATATCCATTTCAAACTGTCAGCATTCGTTTCAGATAACGTCAATGCTCCCCATTCAACCCATGTTGACAGTTCAAAGTGAATCCCACTATAGTAACGGAGTCTGTTTTCTAGTTTGTGCTTTCAACAAGCTCTAGACAATTTATGGCAACTGCTGACTTCAGTAATCCAGGGACAAAGGAAATTATTTCCAAGGTATTTGAATATTGTAAGTGTGTGTTTGCTTCTGGCTAAGATGTACCCAGGATGTTCTGGCTCGCATTTTAACTCAATGTTCTAAAGAGTGCACTAGAATTTCACATTATTATTTCTTGTTATCAAAGAATATACTAAAATTTGTTTTATCAAACAGAAGTTATGCTTATTATCGGAAATGGTTATTGGAGTATAAAGTTGAAATAACTTTAAATGATCGAGTCTCATGAACTACGATTAGTAGTTAGTAGTGACAATTTATTCACAAAATAATATAGGTAATAAGAAATACGGTATCGATTTTTATGGAAGCACGCTTTTAGTAAAAACGATTGTTTTATCATTGAAATTGTTCAGTTGTATTTATAAAGGAATTCCGTTCATTTTTCAAGACAAGTTAATGCATACAATGTATGAAATTCGAAGTTCAACTGATGCAAGTTCAATGTAGAACCATAGAGAAATACCGTTGAAAAATATAATTCCATTATTCGTCTCTGAAAGAATTTAATTATCAAGATATTCACTTACTAAAACAATATTATACAAATAATCTACTCACATCGATTAAGCTTCCAGATATTTTTGTAACTCACCTGTGAAAGGAAAAAATCATATTATTCAAAATTATTGATTCAACAATACAAAATAATCAGCTCTGATCAATACATGAATTTATTAAATACATAAAACTGATTGGATATTAATTATATTGACTTGCGCTTTCTTTTCTAATTGAGTATTTAGATCACAATATTCCACACATAATAGAACTAAGACTATTCATCATTACATCTCATCCTGAACGCATTCATAACACAAATGCTAACAGAATGAATGATTCTTCGAGTGAATCATCAACGTATACTTCCATTAGAAGAAACAGAGAAAATTAATTTCTCATGGCATGGTACTAAGTTTGTAAGTACTACTTACTTCTTCAATTTCACGATTAGAGACTTCTGATTTGTTGGAATCAACAAGTACTTGTCCTTAACCATAATACAGTAATAAATTTTTTTCTGAAGGTGATGAATTGGTGTACTCCCATGCCAGATTTAAAGAATATTTTCAAGTTTTTCAACGACTCTCTCGTAAATTAACAAATAAAAAAGCAAATTTACAACTTTAAAGTTGTCCATCTTGCCAATAAAACTGTCATTTAATAATGGGAATGTACTGACGACACATAGGCTACTAGTAGGAAGTACTGTGCTAGACAATTAACCATAAGCTTGACCCAATTGAATTGAAGTATTGACCAACTTTCAATACAGCAGCTAATAGGAACTGGCAGACAACTTTCAACTGAGCGACTGAGTTGGCGAAATTTATCACCTTGCCAGAGCCTTAACGCTGCCAACTAATGATGGAATGAATGAGAGGAGGAAGGAGATAATTGAAGGTGGATGGAGAACGCAGGAGCAACGAAAAGAAACGATTCACCATTGAGAAATCGGGATAATCATTCTGGCAGAAAGAGGAGAAAAGACGAAGAAGAAAAAGAAGAAGAAGAAGAAGAAGAAGAAGAAGAAGGAGAAGAAAAAGGAAGAAGAAGTAGAAAAAAGAAGAGATGACCGAGTGAGAGAGAGTTTATTGAAGTTATGAAGAAAATGAATGCACTTGACATGACGTGTATAGTACTAATATAGCAAGGAGTAGATTGGAAGAAGGGGTTTGTAGTGTAAAACCATTATTTCGAAACAGAGGAGAGGAAAAAATGAGGAATAATAGGACAAGACATCATGGAAGACAGAAATATTTGAGGTTACAAGGTGAATAAATGTGTTGATAAATATGATGTTACCCTTGGCAATACAGAAAGTCGATAGACGAGACAAATTCAAAAACAGGAATCAAGAGTAAGACTGACCAAAAACTCCAGCAAGAATAAGAAGAATGAGAGTAGGAAAAAGGAAATGAGAAATGGCGAATGTGCGAGTGTGGAAAAGTGGAGAAACGCATAGATAATGTTATGTGACAAGAATCGTGGACATAAGATGGAGAGCCAGGAACTGTAAGAAAATCAATGATTGTTGAATTAAATAAATAAATTGATGAAGAATGAAAAGATGAAAAATAAAAATAAATCAATATAGTGGGGACTAAGGAGAAATTTGAAGGAGAGGATCTGGCACAGGAGGAGCTGATAAGAAGAGGAGGATGTTAAGGTAAGGTCAAGATTTTGGTGAAAGGAAATAGGTTGAAGAAGAAATAAATAGACTAGGAAAGTGAGTGGGGGAGGATTGAGAAGAGGAAACATTAGGATCAAATAGCAGGAGCTTCATTTGAGAGATGAGCTTAATTCAGATGGAAAAAACAAAAAAAAAGAGGAAAGGGAGAGAAGAACTAGTAAGACAAGAAAAATGAAATGAAAGTAGGAATAAAATCAACAATTATCAGTGAAAGGAGAGGTAAATGGAAAAGCGATAGAAGGAAAACAATGATGACAGAGATGAAAATAAAGAATAAGGATATTAAGAAGAGGAGGACCTTGACAATGTAACAAGTGAATATGTGTGACACTTTGCTAATAGGAATTCTGCGACTGCTGTCAGCGTCATGTTAACGTGGAGAACTTGGCAGGCGAAATTCAATTACAGCAAATTGCCGACTCCCTAATAAATGCCAGATCAACATCCGTCGTCAGCCGAGGCGAAATATCACGTGACCATTATTATTGTTACATAAACAATAATATTAGGCTCATGAATAATGCATGGCTGACTTAAACAGGTGGTAGGAAAAGAACTCATTTCGTAGTCAAGACACTGCGCCGTCGAACAATCGGCCGTCCGTCTTGCCGTTATGACATTTATGACGGCAAACCGACGATGACTCATCAACATTTCAATCCTGAACGACCTCTATGTGGTTCATGTAGGATATGTTCCTATCATCCTCCACATATTTTCCTAACATCTTTGTTCCATAGGAGATCATTTTGCGTCAATTGAACCACATAAAGGCACTACCAGTTTATGAGGCTAATCCAGTTGAATAAGTGTTTAACCAGGATCACATGTGGTGTTCCTGTTAAGACTCGGCAGTTTATAGGTAGATACTGTACTCCAATAAGGTAGATCGTGGAAGGAATACTCAGTAAATTCAATACAGAATGTTTTGAGACTAGAAAATGGAAAATTTTTGTGTGATTTGAATGAACTTTCACATAAATATTCATCGCCTACGACACCCTTAATAAATTTACTTTTGTTTCATTTGTTTCACATCACTACAATTTATTTACTCCAAATGTTCTCACCATTGTTTTTCTTTCACGCTATCTGCTTATTGTTACTTGTCAGTACTCTAGCTTATATCTTGTATCTAAGTATCTTCAACTTCTCTACTCCTCCTTCATTTTCAAACTTTCTTCTTCATACTCCTCTTATCATATCATTGAACACTAACAGTTCAATCGCATTCCAACCCTAAGTTTAACGAAACTTCCTTTTCCGATCTCCCTCACTATTCTTCGTTCTCCACCACTTTTCGCCCTTTCTCACAACTCCTCTCACTTTTCCTTTACATGTCTTCTCCTCCTCAACACCAACCTTTTCCTGTATCTCTAACGAACTTGTTGTAATTGCAATCCATAGCTCCACCACTTACCTGAAAGGGCCCTCATTACCATACTGCTCCCCTAATAATTTCTCGTTCTAATGCCAGCTGAATCGTACTTAGCTTCGTTCTCTGGCCGTTTACTTAACAACTTAATCCACCACTTCAATCTTATCTGGTTCTCATTAAGCATAACTGGATTGGAATTGAATTATTGATCATCAGTTCTGTACCTAATCATACCTTCATATCGTGAGATAGTCACGTTCACTTTCAGATTGAACTTGAGTTACTTCTTTCTGTTAGAACTTGAATGAATGGGAACTTGATGTTAGTCCATATCACGCAGGTTTAAAATAGGAAATACTCAGGTTATGAGTAGAGGAGATTTATCCATCATTCAAGAGGTACTTTAACCGGTACATTTTCATCAACTACTTTTTGAAATTTTCAATTTCCTTCGTCTACGCATATGTCAATGAGAATCATAGCTAAATTAAATCATACCAAATTTTCATTTCGGAGCTGGCCGGTTTTGAATATTTAAAAAGCTGAAATAGAGTAGTCTGTTTTTTATTAAAATCGAAATGGTGTTCAATGTCTCAGTGATTATTTTTAGAAACTTCAGGAACTGGGATCTGTATCAATTGAATGGTTGAAACAATAGATCAAATTTAAAAGAATAACCAATTGAAAAAATACATAAAGAGATGAAATTGAGAAGAATATCAATAAAAATTATGCAGCAACCAAGGTCTTGGTCTTGGTCGAGGTCTTGACGGTTAGATTTGCTTGTATTCACGAAGGATCTGATTCAAGCAGTAAGGAGAGAGAGAGAGAGAGAGAGTCTTCCTGCAAGAAAAATTCCAGTTCATATCGCAATATTTCGTGTATAATTGAACTATGAGTTTGAAAGCATTGATAGAGATTGACAAAATAAGTATTGACTGGAAAAATTCTTATTTTCAAACATGAGAATGAAAATAAGTAGAGAGAAATAGAGATAGTGTATAATCAAGAAGTCCGTAACGATAAGATATAGAACCATTCTACAAAGAATGAAAGGTAATGAAGAGAAGGAAACAGATTCAAGACGAAAAACGATTTTGTGGAAGTTTTGAGGCGCAATTGAGTGGAACCAACAGACTTCTGTGGCGAGATCCACCTCAAACTGTCAGCATGAGTCCAATGGGGAGCATTCATGTTATTTATCCTCTACGGATGCTGACGTTTGAAAGTGAATCTCAAGCACAAGTTGGAGATCCACCTCCACACCAACTGAGCTGCATTCGCTAGCTGGGATAACTGTGCTTGTTGAAGATGAACGAACATCGTTTTAATGAATAGATAGCACGAAACCCAACTGGGTATTTGGCCCGCAAAACAGCTAATGATGAGCAATAGCCTCCTCCTTCCATCTCGATGATCAGAGGTAAAGACATGACCCACCAAAGAGACTTCACTTCTCTCAAGCCTCAGCTGTTCCTACTTTGTTAGAAACAACGCAATAAGCTATATACCAACAATACGGTTCCGAAATCAATACACATCAAGAACTGGTTGCAGTTTTTCGGCTACAATATTCAATGATATAACACAGAATAAGAGTATTAAAAATAAAGTTGTCTTGTTTATCTTGTCTAGTATTTGCGAATATTAATCATAATCAGTAAAATAGCAAATATATTAATTGTACCACCGTAACTGTAACTGTAACCGTTTTGTAACTAGTGATTGTTATCTCTATAGACTTTCCAATATTATGATCACGGTTACAGTATAATCAGTGTTGATTATTAACAATGTTTTTATGGTTTAAATAACCTGCCAGGTATTAGAATTTTATCAGTCATTCAATAATTTTGAAAAAAATAGTGATTTTGTTTTTGCAGAAGGCCTACTCATTAATAGATAACAAGCTAGAATGCTTAAACTTTGGCTCCAATAAAGCAGTATTTCAACCTACTTTATAGGCTTAGTTTTAACTTGAATAACTCACCTCACACCACTATGTCCCTGAACATAAATGAATAACTTCTTGAACCGACTCTCAGTTGATTCCAAACTACTGAAGCAGTGGCGTAGCCAGGAAACAGTTTTGGGGGGAACATAGCAATAGAGTAGGAAGCACTTAAAAAAATTGTGGGTGACACCGAGGGGTGTCTCCCACCACCCTTGGGGCTCACCACCGGAAAATTTTGAAAATATACCTTCTATTTGGTGCGATTCTATGCAATTTCCATTTGAAAGCAAACATTCCATTCAAGTTTTTTTGTAGATCACTAGGCCACTTATTATTTCGATTTTGCCTTGAAAATTTCATGGGGTTTTTGATTAAATAACAAATAGAATGGAATGGAATAGAATTTTATCAGTCATTCAATAATTTTGAAAAAAAATTAGTGATTTTGTTTTTGCAGAAGGCCTACTCATTAATAGATAACAAGCTAGAATGCTTAAACTTTGGCTCCAATAAAGCAGTATTTCAACCTACTTTATAGGCTTAGTTTTAACTTGAATAACATTTTTTCCTAATGTACATGATTTTTACTTGAGTGTTCAAACTTACATTGTTTTTGGGGGAGGATACAACATTTTTTTTCATGTGTCCTCCTGTCTGTGGTAGAAACTGCGCCTGTTCATCATAACTGTAACATTTTCGGGGCTACTCTCTAGAAGAAGCTGTTGGAGCTTTGTTTAAGGTTATGCATGAAACTGAATAAACTATAATAAACTAGAACAGTATAAGCTATATTGAATTTCTTCATAATAATAGATGGTAAAAAGTGAACTAGCTTAGAAGTGCTTTCTGTAGTTTCTCTATCCCCTGTTATTCAGTCCCTACGCACTAGAACAGTCACTGTCTATAAGAAAATAGCTCATTATTATTACCATTGCTATGCTATTCTCTCATCCCTTATATATTTATCGACTTACATTGTACAATTTAACGAAAATATGGCATTAGCTGTAAATTATGTGGCTGACCCAGCCACAAAAAAATTCAGGTTCTATTTCGGTGGGGGGGATACATCCCCCCTGGATAAGCCACTGTACCGAATACATAAAGGCATTAGAACTTTCAATAATAACATGAAAATTTCTACCACTTTTCATCCTCTGATCAGGTAATGTTTATTGAAACAACAGTATACAATTTAGAAACGATTATTTGCTCAGTTTTCCGACACTGAAAGACGTCGAAATTTATTGGTTACTCTGAATAGTATCAATTTTATGAGATTGTTCAATGTTATTTTGATATCGGTTATCAACCGACTGTTATTAAAGATGGCCAACTTTCTACGGCGAGTGTCCGTTACACGGAACAATTTGATAGGCAATTTGAACGTCGCACAAATCTTCGCATTAAATTGATGACGATAGCAGGTCGATGATATCCTTTCCATTTCATTCAACTACCTTGTTCGATTATAACTTACAACCACTGCGATACGATACAAATTACACAGCCTCCGATAGAAGACTTATAAATTCAGCGCGCATACTCCGGAATGACTCATCATTCTTCAATTTAGCCTCCCCTCTCAGCCATGGATTTTACGACTTTCCCGCCCCCTTATCGGCCAGTTGAAACTCGTAACGAAGCTCATTCAATCGTAACATTTCATTGGTTGGCTTCATTGTCGTTTCCCACCTTTTTAAAGTGTCGCACCTTTCCACTCATTACTTCGTTCTCCATCAAGGAATTTTTCCCAGGCTCTCATTGCGATATGGTTAACTCAACGCTAATGCTTTGTTCATAGCCTCAACAAACAAGGAATCTGAATACTGAATAGTTTTGTTCAGACATGTAAAAGGTGAGGAAATTTACAGAAAATACGGTAAAACAATCAACGATAAATTCACTATAAATGATTCGAAGAATTCATCAAATGAAAAAAATATTTTTGATATAATGTTTAAATCATTTCACATAAACGACGATGGTTTAATGAAACTTGTATTAGATATTGGTTTAATTTATCATAATGAAAATATAGCATTATGCTATCTTTTCTCTATGATATTATTTTGTATTTGTCTGACATGAGATACCATTTAGCTCCACATGTGAACCTCATTTTATTTAACTGAGCATGAAATGTAGTAGTTCTTTGTAGCTGACTAGATAACTTTGATGACTTATACTCCGTACAAAATTACTTCTGATTTGGAGGAATATGGGACGCAGAGAAACGGAGGGAGATCAGCCAATCACAATGAAGGATAGTCATAGGTGGAAGCGGAGTTGCCAATTTGTCGATTAGGATCAGTCGTGTCAGTGCTTGCAGAGAGGAAACTTGTGTAAAATGAGGAAAAAGTGTAAAATGAGCGTTTGAATACTCATTAGAACGCTGGCCGGTTCAAAACGGTGACATCGCCGCCGTTGTATCCCTACCGCTCTTTGCCTTTTCTCATGCACATGTACATCCCAAGTCAAAAGTATTTTGTACAGAGTGTAGTATCATCGCTTTCGGATGGTGAATACTATAGAGCCAAAAATATGTTGATCTTGAATCTTGTTTATTATGTTTTATGATTACGTATTCATTCGTTTTACCGTACTTGACAATAAACCCCATCAGTTCGAAGATTTTTATACTGAATCAATCTTCATATTGTTGATGGAATTTCAATCTGTATCTTGAGATACAGCATTATTTCTCTCGAAATTATAAATAATTCATACTTCTAATTTGAAATTATTAATTATGTCATCAGTTTCTTCATTAAGTGGAGAAGATTTATGAGCATGGATTATTACTCATGAAAGTAGAAGAAAATCATGAACATGTGAAAAACAAAAAAGGGAAAAAAGGTTTAGACGCTCAAGTATTTTGATGATTAGACTCTTGTAGATGTAAAACTTTCATGGAATAATATTGAGATGCAAGAATAATAATATCAGATGCAAGAATTTCAGAAAAGTCTACTCTACATCAAATCAAGTGAATACCTGAATTCTAATCATTCAACTGGTACGCGTGCTTTATTTGAGAGTAGGTACACTTTACATGACACTGATGTCTGTTCTATTTGAGGTAGAGTAGATACAAGGATATAAAAAACAACCTACTGTATTATACAAGGATCCACAACCTATATACTATCCTTGGAGTAGACAGGCCAACCAACACAAACGAAAATAATATTTTACCAGTGAATTGATATCTATGCTTTATTTCAGGTTGAGTAAGTACAAACATTAAACATTGATTGATGATAGCCTGAGCAAAGGAGTAGTCTGCTAAGTGAGATTCAGCAGCATTGCTTAGAAATAGCATTAGTACCTCTCATGCAACCAAAACTGACATTATCAAGTGAATCTCACTTCAGCCAGAGCGACCACCACCTTGATGTAATCAGGCTAAACCAACATGTACTCAGCTTGTAGTTGGTTGCTAATCGAAGATCCAGAAACGTCGTCATTTCGTCAATTACCCCTGTAAACCGAAGGCTGTACCAAGCCTCAACCCAGTCATTACTATGGCATTGGCATTGCCCTTTGCAGGCCAATCATTTTCTCATCCCAATTTCTCGTTATCGACTCGAAATAGCATCCTAGTTAGCTCTCAAATTGCAACAGCTCTATTTGTAAACATTCGCCAAAAACATTTTCACATTGAGTCTACTATTTTGAAAAGCTAGTCTGTTATTGGAATGATAAAAGAAGATAATGATTTGGTAAATAAATTGGAACAGGCAGAAAACATCACTTGAATAATTCACGAATGAATTTCTCCAGTACTACTAACTAGCTTCAAAAACTTTTTCATCGTCAAATTAAGAGAGTGAACATTTTTCTAAAGCAATCACATGAACATTTCTTCATTTCTTCCATAAGGAAGCACTGAAGCACGGAGAGAAAAACTAAGTATACACCTTGTACTATTTCTTTCCAAATAACATTTTAAAGGTCCGAAATAGAGTTATGATTTCACTTGTTTTGAATTTAGTCAATTTCCACTCAACACAACAAAAACTAAGAATTTCAAATTTTGACGGTTGAAAAAGTAAATAAAAAGCAAAATTATAACACTCGAATTGATAATTAATTAATTGAAAAATGTTTGCGTGATAATTTTACAGAATTTAGAGACAGAAAACACAACAAACTATCAAACTAATCAAGAAATACTCAACAGGAGAGGTCAATTTCAAGTAGATTATTCATTTATCAATGCAATTTGTATTCGTTATGTATTCAGTATTAACATTTATCAACTACCAGTTATACTTATTATTGCAACTACAATACAGTGGGCCTATCATCATTTTGCAGTAATTTTTGTACATGAAATTTCTAAAAATATCGGACGTCCAAAAATCGATGTGTGTGTGTGTGTAACCAGACGTAAAAGGTATTAAAAACTCTATTCCGACAGTCCAGCACGAATATAGATTAACTTGAACTACCAATATGAGTGAAGTAATTAAAATTATTGATGAAAAACATTTCCAGAATGCATATCACGCGAATAAGTGAGAGATTCAATTAAAACATGAAAAAAACATGACACTCAATTTTGAAAACAAATTCCTTTCATCCATGGAAATATTAAACCGTGAAAGTATGACTCAATAATATGAAATGGCAAAAACCTGTGAAAGTATGACTTAATCCTTGAAATCGCCGAAACATGAGATCTCAAGATCACTATCTCAAACGTACAAAAACTTGTTCAAGCACTTCAAAACAGGTTCATCAATAAGTTAAAGTAGATTTGCAATAACAGTGACGTTAAAATTGGCAATTTAGGGAAGGCTAATCTTAGTTTCAAACCAGAACCAGTTGGGAGTTTAAATACAAGATTTTTAACGATCCAAGAGAAACATATAGATCTATTTTTAAATGATATTCCAACTAAGGTAACTGGTAACTATTGAATTGCTGTTTTATAATTATTGATGTTGAGCAGTTTATGAGTAATTTTAGTAGCAATCCCTCACGAATATTACGAAAACATATGTCTGTAAAATGGATTAATAATTATTATTATTATTAGCCCCCCAATTAAAATTTCTGTTCAGAAACCATCCCCAATATTCACACAACATATTCCCAAAGTTTCATGCCGTTATGTCAAGTAGTTTTCAAGTCTACAAGGAACAAACAACATACAAACAAAATTAGATTTATAAATAGATTTCTATTCGGCTCAAATAAAAGCCTCTCTAAATGAAGGTAGAATGATAAGGATTCAGTTCTGTTGTCTTAACATTTTCAAATCACTTTCAAAAAGTTCATGTAGTACCTACTATTGTGTTTGAGATACTTCTGGTGCTATCATAGTTTCACCACTATTCTGTTCCACAGTCCTATCTCTTGCAGTCGTTAACTATATCTATAATAATTATATAAAGTAAAGAGCTGGCTTATGCACGTACGGGATAGGAAAATTATGTTTGACGCATCATCACGTCTGAACTACTGGACTAATTAACTTGACATTTTGCTTATAGATTCTTAATTAACCAAGGATGGTTATAGGCCTATTCTCAATTCTTCAAAATTTCATTACGTCAAGTTTTCATTTTGTCAAGTTTTAAAATAGATCCTTTCGAAGCACGGGTTCTTGCTAGTTATGTCATAAGTTTCTTCATTAAGTGGAGAAGATTTATGAGCATGGATTATTACTGATGAAACTGGAAGAAAATCATGAACATGTGAAAAACAAAAAAGGAAAATTAGGTTTAGAGGTTCAAGTATTTTGATGATTAGACTCTTGTAGATGGAAAAATTTCATGGAATAATATTGTTAACAGATGCAAGAATTTCAGAAAAGTCTACTCTACATCAAATCAAGTGAATACCTGAATTCTAATCATTCAACTGGTACGCCTGTTTTACTTGAGTTAGAGTAGGTACACTTTACATGACACTGATGTCTGTTTTATTTGAGGTAGAGTAGATACAAGGATCTAAAAAACAACCTATTATACAAGGATCTACAACCTATATACTATCCTTGGAGTAGACAGGCCAACCAACACAAACGAAAATAATATTTTACCAGTGAATTGATATCTATGCTTTATTTCAGGTTGAGTAAGTACAAACATTAAACATTGATTGATGATAGCCTGAGCAAAGGAGTAGTCTGCTAAGTGAGATTCAGCAGCATTGCTTAGAAATAACATTCGTGTCTCTCATGTAACCAAAACTGACAGTATTAAGTGAATCTCACTTCAGCCAGAGCGACCACCACCTTGATGTAATCAGGCTAAACCAACATGTACTCAGCTTGTAGTTGGTTGCTAATCGAAGATCCAGAAACGTCGTCATTTCGTCAATTACCCCTGTAAACCGAAGGCTGTACCAAGCCTCAACCCAGTCATTACTATGGCATTGGCATTGCCCTTTGCAAGCCAATCATTTTCTCATCCCAATTTCTCGTTATCTACTCGAAATAGCATCCTAGTTAGCTCTCAAATTGCAACAGCTCTATTTGTAAACATTTGCTAAAACATTTTCACATTGAGTCTACTATTTTGAAAAGCTAGTCTGTTATTGGAATGATAAAAGAAGATAATGATTTGGTAAATAAATTGGAACAGGCAGAAAACATCACTTGAATAATTCACGAATGAATTTCTCCAGTACTACTAACTAGCTTCAAAAACTTTTTCATCGTCAAATTAAGAGAGTGAACATTTTTCTAAAGCAATCACATGAACATTTCTTCATTTCTTCCATAAGGAAGCACTGATCGGGAGAGAAAAACTAAGTATACACCTTGTACTATTTCTTTCCAAATAACATTTTAAAGGTCCGAAATAGAGTTATGATTTCACTTGTTTTGAATTTAGTCCATTTCCACTCAACACAACAAAAACTAAGAATTTTAAATTTTGACGGTTGAAAAACTAAATAAAAAGCAAAATTATTACACTCGAATTGATAATTAATTAATTGAAAAATGTTTGCGTGATAATTTTACAGAATTTAGAGACAGAAAACACAACAAACTATCAAACTAATCAAGAAATACTCAACAGGAGAGGTCAATTTCAAGTAGATTATTCATTTATCAATGCAATTTGTATTCGTTATGTATTCAGTATTAACATTTATCAACTACCAGTTATACTTATTATTGCAACTACAATACAGTAGGCCTATCATCATTTTGCAGTAATTTTTGTACATGAAATTTCTAAAAATATCGGACGTCCAAAAATCGATGTGTGTGTGTGTGTAACTAGACGTAAAAGGTACTAAAATCTCTATTCCGACAGTCCAGCACGAATATAGATTAACTTGAACTACCAATATGAGTGAAGTAATTAAAATTATTGATGAAAAACATTTCCAGAATGCATATCACGCGAATAAGTGAGAGATTCAATTAAAACATGAAAAAAACATGACATGCCAAACTCAATTTTGAAAACAAATTCCTTTCATCCATGGAAATATTAAACCGTGAAAGTATGACTCAATAATATGAAATGGCAAAAACCTGTGAAAGTATGACTTAATCCTTGAAATCGCCGAAACATGAGATCTCAAGATCACTATCTCAAACGTACAAAAACTTGTCCAAGCACTTCAAAAACAGGTTCATCAATAAGTTAAAACAGATTTGCAATAACAGTGACGTTAAAATTGGCAATTTAGGGAAGGCTAATCTTAGTTTCAAACCAGAACCAGTTGGGAGCTTAAATACAAGATTTTTAACGATCCAAGAGAAACATATAGATCTATTTTTAAATGATATTCCAACTAAGGTAACTGGTAACTATTGAATTGCTGTTTTATAATTATTGATGTTGAGCAGTTTATGAGTAATTTTAGTAGCAATCCCTCACGAATATTACGGACTACGGTATTGCAAATCCTATTCCCACTGTGAATGGACAATCTACGAGTTAAAAACTGTTCGTCCTTTCTCCATCTCCTAGTATGGTGTTTCAACTATAAATAATAATCTTCTGATAGGCTGTAATATTTCAACTGACTAGACAACTCTGCTAGACAGTCTGTGCATAATACAAACCACAAAATGAAAAATGCACCCCGTAATGCATTGCGGAATAATTCGAGTAAGCTGCAGTAGACTAATAGAAAGCAAAATTATAACACTCGAATTGATAATTAATTAATTGAAAAATGTTTGCGTGATAATTTTACAGAATTTAGAGACAGAAAACACAACAAACTATCAAACTAATCAAGAAATACTCAACAGGAGAGGTCAATTTCAAGTAGATTATTCATTTATCAATGCAATTTGTATTCGTTATGTATTCAGTATTAACATTTATCAACTACCAGTTATACTTATTATTGCAACTACAATACAGTGGGCCTATCATCATTTTGCAGTAATTTTTGTACATGAAATTTCTAAAAATATCGGACGTCCAAAAATCGATGTGTGTGTGTGTGTAACCAGACGTAAAAGGTATTAAAAACTCTATTCCGACAGTCCAGCACGAATATAGATTAACTTGAACTACCAATATGAGTGAAGTAATTAAAATTATTGATGAAAAACATTTCCAGAATGCATATCACGCGAATAAGTGAGAGATTCAATTAAAACATGAAAAAAACATGACACTCAATTTTGAAAACAAATTCCTTTCATCCATGGAAATATTAAACCGTGAAAGTATGACTCAATAATATGAAATGGCAAAAACCTGTGAAAGTATGACTTAATCCTTGAAATCGCCGAAACATGAGATCTCAAGATCACTATCTCAAACGTACAAAAACTTGTTCAAGCACTTCAAAACAGGTTCATCAATAAGTTAAAGTAGATTTGCAATAACAGTGACGTTAAAATTGGCAATTTAGGGAAGGCTAATCTTAGTTTCAAACCAGAACCAGTTGGGAGTTTAAATACAAGATTTTTAACGATCCAAGAGAAACATATAGATCTATTTTTAAATGATATTCCAACTAAGGTAACTGGTAACTATTGAATTGCTGTTTTATAATTATTGATGTTGAGCAGTTTATGAGTAATTTTAGTAGCAATCCCTCACGAATATTACGGACTACGGTATTGCAAATCCTATTCCCACTGTGAATGGACAATCTACGAGTTAAAAACTGTTCGTCCTTTCTCCATCTCCTAGTATGGTGTTTCAACTATAAATAATAATCTTCTGATAGGCTGTAATATTTCAACTGTCTAGACAACTCTGACTAGACAGTCTGTGCATAATACAAACCACAAAATGAAAAATGCACCCCGTAATGCATTGCGGAATAATTCGAGTAAGCTGCAGTAGACTAATAGAAAGCGAAAGTGCAGGCACCATTTAAAGAAAACCTAATTATTCTTATTATGATAATACGTTTTCAATCTTGTTTAGCAAATCGCAATTTTCAAAATTTTTCACATGAGCGAGACTGGAATAAATATTTTGATTTATAACTTCATAAATGAAGACAGTATTCATATACAAATGGTCTTAATCAACCTTGTGAGGAATAAGAACTGTCAATGGAATTTTCAGCCTCTCCTGACTATGTAATACTAGTAGACTATTTAATAGTGGAATGCAAATTATTTTCTTCTATTATTTATTTGTACAAATAATAATTAATATCGGGGACCGAAGCTTCGCTCTGAAGTACAAAAGTATAAAACATTTATTACGAAAGAAGAAATTATAATAACATTCATACAGAAATGTTCTATCTAATCACACTAAATGGAGATTAATTCCCAGAGGAATGCAAAATTTTCCCTCACAAAGGCCCAGTTGCACGAAAGCCGGTTAAATTTTAATCCTGATTAACTTCACATGAACCAAATCAGAGAAAACAATTTCAAAAAGATGTATCTACTGGAATTATCAATCAGGATTGAAAATAATCCGGCTTTTTTGTAACCGGCACTAAGTACCTGATTGAATGATTACAAAAGTTCAACAGCTGAGTCATAATTTTGACACAGTCCCTCACACATGAACTCGTTCACTCACTTCCATCACCAACAGACGACGAAATAATTATTATCCTTTTAATGTCCTTTAGCGAGTTTTATCCGGGATGAGACCTAGTGCAATGGAATCTTTATATTATAATCCTACTATGTCCTGAATTTCGTGAGAATTGTTAAAGCCGTTTTCGAGATCCGGTGAAATACAGACATATAAACATCTAAACATGTAAAATGAAGTTGCGCGTTTGAAAGTATAGGATTATCAGAATAAGAAATTATTTAAAGAGATAAATAGAGACCCTCAAAAGACTTGAGCTGTTTCTCTCACAAATTAAGATATTCCATTATTGTATTTCAGAAAAGAAATTATTACGAACGATATTAACATAGAACTACAAGTAGGTACTTCAATTGAATATTTCAATTAAATTTGAAAATAAAGAAGTGGTAGACATGAGAATAAAATTATTGGTTTTAGTGGTTAAATTTCGATTATGTTGGTAAAGTGGTAAAGATGAGGAATTCAGCATATGAAGGAATTTCAACCAGTTTCAAGCAATCTTGAAGAAAAATGTACCTCATTGAAAACGTCAATCATATTTACCGCGAACGAGATAAAGAGGCCTATTACGTGGATAAAGTTTTGATAGGTTCTGTGAAACTGGTCCAGTTCAAACAAGGAAACACACAGTAGTCACATGAATACGAGGTTATCATGGAAATACTGATCTCGTTACCTGTATCCGCATTGAATCCGTTGACAAGATTTCTCCAGTAAATAACGAGTTCCCGGTAGGAAAAAACTTGTACACATTCAAAATAGGCCCATACCATTCATGGTTAGGCTAATTCGTGAAAATCGAGGGTATTTGCTTCCTTGCGGAAGAAAGATTATTGACAGCCATCGCATTGGAATTTATCAATGATTGATTTCTAGTTTGTTAATCATTCATTCTAGCGAACTCAATATATAGATGGAAATATTACTGAGATATTGTAATTATTCAAATGCTAATGAATTAATAATTATTATTAAAGGAAAATCCAAATTAAATGCTGTAATTCTCCCCGAAGACTTCTCATCGAATTTCCATCTAGCTGTTTACCCTGTTGTCAATATTTGCTTTAGCAGAAGTCTTCGGGGTGAATTACAGCATTTAATTTGGATTTTCGTATAAAAATAATTATTAACTCAATATATATAGTTCTTGAACAGAAAATCTGTATGATTTTCAATTACTTTGCTTTTTACAGACTCGGAATATGGAAAATGTAGTGTATTGTTAACAGATTTAATCAATTTCCAAATACGTTTCGTAGGATTAGGCTAGAGAAGGATGTTCCTACAGGAAAATTTAGGAAAATTTATTGAGTGATTGTGATTTTCTACACGTGCTAAGGATTATTTGAAGTAAAGAATTTCAAAATTAAAATTTCTATTTTCTGAAATTTCTTATCAAAATTGCAATTACCAGAAAAAAGCTTACATTCACATCGGAAAAATGTTTTAGGAAATTTCTATATGGGAAGAGACATTTTCAGAACAAAGAATAATACTGTAGAATCGAAGCTTGGACATTTTGAAGTCATTCAAAGTTTTTTCAAATCATCATCTTACTGCGCTTTATTCTTAACAAATTTAATTATAATGTCATTAACATTTTTTCGTGAGAAATGAATCAATAATTGATAGCCATGAATAGGCTGCAAAGAAGTCAATGATTCTCTTTGAAGATGGGATGATCATCGGCTAGAGTCTGTTAGAGATTTTTTTATTATGAATACGAGCAATTAAGTGTTATAATGATATTCTATTTATGCATTGTACTTCTATACAAAGAGAACAGGTAATGAACTTTAATTAATGTTCTTGTAAATGATAGGCTGAAAGGCAGATGAATCAGCAGTTATAGATGATCATGGACGAGGTGAGAAATTAATGATTAATTCGAATGATTGTTGAGATGACATGCAATGGTACCTAGTCATTAGTGGCTTGTAAGAGCTTGATGATTATTAACCAATCTTGTTAATTCCAACAAGTCATCATTCGCGGTGATTTACCATCAGAGGCGCACACGATATGGCTTAAACATAATTTTAATAACATGTTCATAATAGCACATGTATGTAACTTTCACCCAAAAAAGTTAACGACTCCACAAAAATGAAGAATACATTGGAATCACCAATCATAAAATGATTTGAAAGGTAGGATGAGGATGATATAACATTCCTAGATTCATTAAGTAAGTAAGATACCTGCTGTTATTGTCAAATTGTTTGATTCACTTCCTCGTATAAATCAGATTACTGCAGCTCTTCTAACGAAACAAGGGCTAACTCATCTTCAATAAAAAATCTGATGGAATCTAAATAATTTTATCATATCAATTATTCTAAATGTTTTTCTGACTCATCTTCAAAAAAAAAATCTGATGGAATTCAAATTATTTTATTTTATCAATAATTCTAAATGTTTTTCTGCCACAAACTATTCTGTTGTTGAGACTTGTTGAATATTAAAGTCCAATGTTCAGTAGTGAAATGATTGCGTTGATAACAGAAAGTTTGAATTAACCGATAAGAGAGAGTTGTTCTTCATTTAAATAATTAATTCACTCATTCAACACCTATCTTCAATACCTTGCTATTTAAAATAGTACTCGAAGAGTAAACTAAAGTAAATCTCGAAGAATGTTAGATATTACATTGAAGCTTTTAGAAACGTATAACTGTGTTGACTTGATATTTATTTATTTATTCTTTAGTTATTTATACAATATGACAATTCCCACTGAGTCTAACAAGACCCATAGTGGTGAAAAACAAAATAGCACTGTACTAAATAAACATAATGTAAAACTAAAGTTATAACATATACCTCTTATCGAACGCTCAAAATTACAATGAATGATAAAAATACATGATATACGAATACATCAGATTTGACGACAGCTAAGCCAATCCCTATCAAACTATTCGGTCTCTCCGCCAATACAAAATGTAATGTGATTCTTATAACTGTTATAAAATAAAAACCTACTAAATCCTGAGTGTTCATGGAAAACCTGTGAATGAATAGCAGTTCAATATTTCAAAAGGGATGTGTGTTTACCTGTTCTTACACCAACACTACATCGGAAAGTAGCTTTTCATCAAATCCTGACCTCATAAAATCCTTTAATCCTTCAATTTTCAAAAGGGGTGTGTGTTTACATGTTCTTAAACCAACTCTAGATAAGAAAGTAGCTTTTCGCCAAATCCTGACCACACAAAAGTGTGCCAGAATAATGTTAGGGGTAAACGGAAAAAGTTACCCTTCAATTCTACAAATAATTTAGGGGGAAAGTTATCCTCCAATAAGCTGTTTCCACATATCAACACTACATAAAAAAGCAGCTTGTGAAGGAAGCGAACTGCCAACAAGATCTCCATCAGACAGAATGGAGTGCCAACCCGATAACACTAACACTCCCGAAGCTCAGCATGTGAAGCGTGGTGTCAAAAGACATGCTGGTATTTAAGTTCCGTACTTAGGATTGGGGGACTGTCAGACACGTGCCCGTATTTTCCTTTGCAAAGAAAAATGACTGAAACCGACAAAGTATATGCTGTGTGACACATGAGGGAAGAGGTGACATACGTGACGTGCCTGTCTCACTAATATCGACCATGTGAACATCACCCTCGCTACACAATCTCAAACTTCCCCTAGTCTGCTACCCTTCATCCCTTGACCAAAACGGTGGATGCTGGACGAGCTTGGCATTCCTTGTGACCTTGGAATGAGCACAACAAACGTCCTACAATGATATCAGAATGTAATGGTTGTCGGAGGATCTAATCTCTGAAATTTCAGAACTTATCCACAGAATTCTGTGCGGAGAACGGTTTCACTGAATGTGGGGATAAATTCATGCATTTGATTAACAATACCTGATTATTGTCTATAAAGTTAACTCTCATGTTGGGTTGCACTTAAGGGACAACTGTGTACAATCATACCTACTCAGTAAAGCCCTGATCTCGGTATTAATAAATCTTGGTTGGTGCAACTCAGCATTAGAGATCCAACAAGCTCTTTTCAAACTTGTGATGGATTTTGGTTTCCTTGTAAAAGCCCTAAGGAAATGCAATTTTACGAACCTACTGATTCAATGTAGGTAGTATGCGATAAACTCTCCACTTCTGAATTGTTCAAAAAGCATCTCATGCATTCAGTAATGAGAGAACCCTGTAATTATTCAAACCATTATTCATTCAATTATTGAGCAGTTGATATCAGTCAGATAAGCACGAAAATCGAAAACGTTAGTAGTTCATAATGATATTAGCGAAGATGGGACTTCAATAATAATTATTGGGAGGTGATAAATTTGCACAGGATGTTAAAGTTGATTTTACTTAGTAATTAAGTCAGTGATGGATCTAATTCACAGAATCAATCCTATTTACAATCTGATTAAATTACGAGGATTATTCCAGATGAGAATCAAGTTGCACTATTTTTTTATAACTCTTTACATAGCAGGAAGAGGCTGAAATTTTAAGGGAACTTTCTTGCAGGTTCAATGGTTCAATATTAAGTCTTTTGAAGCTCTCTAAGCTTTTTCATTATCAGCGATATATTCAATTTTTCCATGTAATTCTTTGTATCATTAAATTTCCAAAATAAACTTCTAATGTTTTGCGAAGTTGTACAACTTCCGGTTAAAATGAGCCCTGACCCTAATTTTGAATCAATATTTAAAATTTTACGATTCATCTAACAGTTTAGCAGTTAAAATGGTCTGTGAGATAGATAGGGAAATCGAAAATGTTCGTTCATAAACGAAGATGAGACATCAATAATTCTGAGGTGATAAATTTGCACATTGTGAGTTTAGTGAGTGATTTGCACCTCTGTTTTACGATTGCTGTGGAATTTTACGACACAATTCCACCAATAAACTTGAAGACAAAAGTCATAACTCGATAAATTTGCACTACACTTAGCACTTCAATGTGGGAATAGGCTTCAGTCCCAGGGTATTTAGAAACATCAGGGTCAACTGAGGAAGAAGAGGAGGTTGTATTTGAGGCAAGTCCACTTGCAAAAAGGAAACTTATAATGATCATGATTATGATGATGATGATGATGAAGATTATTATAATATTGGTAATGATGAGATGTGAAGTAAGATTCAATGCGGATTGAAAAATACACAAACATGAATATGAAATATTTAGGCTATAGCCCACAAAGAGTGGATAATAAAGAATATTTATTGAAAATAGAGTACAATTAGAGAGAGCTGGAATTATTAACTGCTATACTGTATCTTTGGAATACGTAATAATCCTCCTATCTTTTACATGTTTTAGTAAGCATCAACCAAGAATAGTGTATAACTATCCTTGAGCATCAACCATGTTTAGCGTAGGTGTTCATTACTCTTACAACTTCCAGATCAATCATCACGAGGAAACGGGGAGAATGAAATTTTTTAAGAAAATACGGAGAGCTCTAACGAATACAGTCATTTATTTCATAATTTTCTTCATTGCATCTGTTATAAAGGCATAAGGCTCTCAGTAGAGAGCAACTCTTCATTATTTAAAAAAGTACAATCATTCCTAGTCCTAGAAGAATTTTTGTATTTTTTGATGATGTACAGAAATCGAATACTGTACAACTTACTCTGAATAGAACACTGATCTTAAATATATAAGAGTATAGGATGATAACTTATCATTGAAATACTTCTACTACTACTACTCATTGACTCTACGGCCCTTGAAGAGCCTTGGCCTCCTCCACAAGCCTTTTCCATGCATCTCTGTCCTGTGCTCGCTGCCTCCACCTTCTCACGCCCAAGGATTGAAGGTCTGCCTCCACGTCGTCCAACCATCTCTTGCGTGGTCGGCCACGCTTTCTTTGTCCCCCTGGTTGCTGATACAGAGACATACGTGCTGTACGGGTTTCCGGCATACGTTCCACATGGCCCAACCAACGAATACGTGCTCTTCTAATTTCAGTAAAAATGCTCGGTTGTCCATACAGATTATAGAGCTCATAATTTTTTCTGAGTCGCCACCTATCAGCCTCTAACACTGGCCCATAAATTCTTCTTAGAATTTTTCTCTCCCATCGATTCAACAGCATCTTATCACAACTAGTCAACACCCATGTTTCACAAGCATACATCACCACTGGTCGCAGAACTGTCCTATAAATTTCAATTTTACTGCTCCAGCTTAATAGCCTTGATCTAAGGATTTTCTGTAGACTGAAGTATGCCCTATCATTGAAATGGAAGTAAATAATCACTGTATAGTGATTACTTCACCGTATAGTGAAGAATACAATCATCTTCAAATGCTTGCAACTCGAGAATGGGAGTGAATTTCGCCAATGTGATGAAATATCATTGTTCCTCTCGTCAAGTAGGCCTACTATTATTCCTGAGAGTTTCAGCGATTTTAATTTTTAATATATTTGAATATTTAATATTGTAACATTCTTCGTACAGCAGGCTCGCTCAACTATCATCAAAGCTCATACCGACGATACAAATTTGAAACGTTACTCTTCCAGTTTTCAGTTGGACCGGTTCAACAGCTGCCGATGACCAGCTACCAGCGATGGTCCAGTAAACTTCGTCTAACCACGCACTTATTAAATTGAACTCTAGTATTTTTCTGATTGGTCGGGGGTGGGGAAGAGAGAGAGCAAACCAGAACCATCTGAATTTCTTCAATGAACAGCTTTGAAGAGTGTGTGATCCAGTTTTCGTTTCATTCATTCATTCATTTGCTGGTAGTGAGAGTTCACTTCAAATAGTCACCATTGGTTAATGGGTGCATTCTGACAGTGGCAAATGAATCTCACTGTAGCCAAGTAGGCAATAATGAGCAAATAGCGGACCTGAAATACGCTGCTAATTAAGTGAAACTTTCATTGATACTTGAACAACTTGCTGCTATTATTTATGTTCTTGTATTTCTTCTAACATCTACCTTTCATGCTTCTCCTTCTATATCTGCTTTTTTTACACATATTTCTCAAGATGATGTAGTACGATGGCCGGCCTATTTCTATTAGTGATTATGGTATAATATTTATTTTCAGTCTATTTATGTTTGTCTTTCTTCTGCACTACCTTTCTACCTTCTCTAGCTTTCCCCCTCATATCTACATCACCTGCCAATATAAAACCAGAAGCATTCAAGCTAGAATCATATTTCATATTCGGTTTTCATATCATACATATGTCAAATCTTAATAAATAAATTAATTTGTTTTTGTCATTTTTTACTAATATTACTAGCAATCCAATTCTGCTCAAAGTTGTAATGTTGCTGATAATATAGAACACAAAACATAAATCTACAACGGAAAATCTTTGTAAATCATGTCTAATATGGAAACGAATGCAAAAATACCCAGGTATAGAAAGAAAGATAACAATCTCAGTACCCATTATGAATTATTTTTTAATCACAACATGTTTCGGACATTGATGCCATTTATACCCAGGAATAACTTTCACAAAATTGAGCAAAATTACCATAGATCTGTGTTATAAGTTACGTTTATGAGCAAAACTTATCGGACTTTCAAAAAAATATATTTAGTAAAATATGTTGAGTTGTTAATTCATTCATTCATCATGCTGATCAAGAACGGTACTGAAAGGAAATACGGGTACGTATCCTTGAATTATAATATCATTATAATGTAGCCTATGTACAATATTATGCACATCGAATGTCATGTCGGCATGGGAGATTTCTACAAATAGGAATTAATTATTGATTTAAAAAACTGCTGTCTTTGGAACTTGGGTGGAAACATTATTAAGAATAATATATAGACAGATGAGGTGAATAAATATCAAGAAAACGAACAAAACATACACTTCAAAGAAACCGCAATTTTCTCAAGTTGCATGATTGGAGAAATCGTTCCAATTCAGATATGACAGTGATTAGTGTCATTAGAGGTGGTAGGATACTGGTTTCACTATCAAACTAATGTGTAGGTTACTGATAAATGTGTAAGTTTCAGTGGTATATAATATGTAGAGTGTCATGCGTAAATCGGCCAGTAATAAGGCTACGGTTGAGGGCGTGACTCACTTCAAGACACGCACTCTTCCGACACCTGAATAAAAACAGCTCAAGGACAATCACTGCAAAGCAGGTCTCTATCTCAGTTCATTGACACCTCACAAGTTCCTCCAGAATCGTGCAGAGAAAGAAAATCCAGTGCTAAACATGCAAGTTTTGTTTGTTGAAGATCATCATATTAGTGGAACTAAATTTTAGACTTTTAAGACAGGATTCGGATTACAAACCTGACGCAATGCCAGGTGCTTCTATACAGTACAATAAAATGGGAACAATTTCAAATGATTAGGAAATATAACAATAATTGTTGCATATCCTATTATATTAAGCGAGCAATTTCTGTATTTTTTATTCTGATATATCTTATCTGTTTATTTATCCTATTATATTAAGCGAGCAATTTCTGTACATATATTTATATGGTTAATTATTATGCTCATCGAATCTCGAAAACGGATCTCGAAAACGGCTCTAACGATTTTCACGAAATTTGGAACATAGTAGGTTTATGATATAAAAATTCGATCCTTGGGAAAACTCGCTGAACAACATTAAAAGGATAATTCATCCTTGGCTGAAACAGCTGTGGATATTGAAAAAGTGAGTGAGCGAGTGAGTATGTGAAAAATCAAAATATCGCATCCCCGAGATTCATAAGATGACATATAGCCAGCTGTGAAATATAAACATGATCATTTTAGAGAATTGTGTTCTGTTTATCAATAAATGAAAATAACGAGCGAAGCTCGGTGCCTCGATATTATCTTATTCATACCTGGATATTTATGTTCAATGGATCTCGAAAACGGCTCTAACGATTTTCACGAAATTTGGAACATAGTAGGTTTATGATATAAAAATTCGATTGCACTAGGTCTCATCCTTGGGAAAACTCGCTGAACGACATTGAAAGGATAATTCATCCTTGGCTGAAACAGCTGTGGATATTGAAAAAGTGAGTGAACGAGTGAGTATGTGAAAAAACAAAATATCGCATCCCCGAAATTCATAAGATGACATAAATAGCCAGCTGTGAAATATAAACACGGTCATTTTAGAGAATTGTGTTCTGTTTATCAATAAATAAAAATAACAAGCGAGACTTGGCGCCCCGATATTGTTTATTATTATTTGTACTATTACAATCAGGAAAATGGGAAGAAAAACAGAAAAAGGTTTGAAGTTTCAAGTATCTATCCATATTGGTTTGATGGATGAATATGCCACAAGCCGGAATTTTGGCTTTTGTGATTTGGGATAGCCGAAATCTATGACTTTATGTCATAGATTCTATTTGAAGATCTTCCACCTCATTGCTTGATCCATCAAAACAAGGACATGACGGAACTCTGGTAAACAGATTATGATTTCAAAAGGATTTTGAACCATCAATATGTGAGGTAGAATACAAGTCCAATCCAATATAGAGACATTTCAGTTAAGTTAGAAGTGGTATATTTCTCATACATCAAAAGGCTTCATACAGTATTTCAAGTTTATTGCAGTAGGGTATAGGTAAAGAGATATACACAAGATATATCAAGGTCTATTACATCTAGTTGAAATGAATAGGGTTCTAACATGATAAAATCATTTATTTTATCCCCAATAATATTCAAACTGTACTACTACTTAATCAAGTTATTCCTATATTAGTATTCATTAGTGAGAAAATCAGAGAAATCTAATTTTGATTCTTGAGAAACAGTAATTGATTTCATCTTCTCTTCGATGATGAGTAGAGCATTTTCAAAATCAATTAATAATTTTCTTACGAAATTCGAAAATCTAGCGACATTTATAACCACTATTACTTGGAATGGATGAAACGTCAAGTATAAGCTCAGTAGGTGCTTGGGATGCTTCCTCACATTACCAACATAGAAACATGTCTATTCTCAATGTTAATAAAAGTAAAAAAGCACAAAACACACACACGATTCGTTTCTTCATCATGTCTTCTCCGATCAAAGAGTCAAAATTGGTTTCCTTTTTTGGAAACTAGTAACTCGAAAATCCACCACGCTACATACAAGGCGAAGTATTCTATTGTTTTTTCAACCATTTCACCAAAAGCGTTAGATAAACGTATGTAATCCACTAACGATATCCTGTGGACTCCAGATTTCCTGCTCAGTGTCTCACCCAACAACTTCTAACAGTGAATTTCACAGAGATTACGAAACTGCGAATTATCTTGATAAGCGGCAATTAAAATCTGCCAAAAGCCAATAAACGCACAATGGAGCTGCTGATAACAATCTAAGTTACTTTCCCGTCTATTGGCTAGTTGCTTGTTGGTCAGGCAAAAGAGATTCGGTTATCGTTAGGTTAGATTATGGAATGTTAGAGCGAAGAAGAAATGGAGTTCATGAAGGAAGAAGGAGATGAGGAGAAGGATCAGGAGAAATTCAAGGAATTGGAGGAGAAAGAGAAGAAAAAGTCAAAGACAAAGGAAAGAGGAGGAGGTGGAAAAATAGAGTGATTTTATAAATTGATTAGGCCTTTCTTCCTATACATTGAATTAGAGAAGAGGGAAGTCAGAGAAGGTGAGAGGTGTAGAGGTCTATAGAGATCTAGAAGAGATCTATGGGGAAAATGGTGATTAATCTCTTAAATAGTGAAGGAGTAGGAGGATGAGGATGAGAAAAGAAAAGGGAGAAGATAACTGACTATATCACAGTTTTTCTCTCTATAAACCCAATTCAATTTTCAAAAAGAAACAGTGATATAACTAAATTTCTTTAGAGTAGAATAGTCCAGTCAATATAGGCATGAAAAAGTGGGTGTGCTTGCAATTTACATTGTGGTTCAGATTTTCCAATATATTGTTTGATAGATATCCTGTATTTATAGCACGAGGAAATTTTGCATGATAAAATTGATTCTGTTATACTTCACTTCATGTAGGTATCCAAACAATTATTGAAAGATCAGAGCTTCAATGCAAATTGCAAGCACCAATAAATATTGTGGCAGGACTAGATTTGTTATCCAAGTTTTTATTACAGGTTTTGGGTTACACATTTCAATATCTTCCACATTAATATCTTATCTATGAATAATAATAGGAATATTCAGTTCTCAGCAACAAACTCTTCAATTTCCAATGATCCATTGAATTTTATGTCTTCTTTCTGAATCAATTGGGGCACCCAAATATCCTACATAATCTACTTAATTAGCCTGTTTGATTGTGATTACTGGAGTGATTTATTCACACACATACTAGACAGGATATGCCCAAATTAATTAAGACCCCGATTCAGGAAACAACCAATTACTTGCCCTTGTTGATTGGCGTTTTCAACCAGAAGACAGCAGAAGAAGTACGAATTATGTAAAGAGGAACCGGCAATAACGGACTCCGACATGAATGGAAACACGGAAAAGAAAGAGAAAGAAGGGAGATTAAAATAGGTACTATGAAAAAGAGGGGAAACCTATGAGAAGGCGGTGGGGCTGAAAAACTAGGCCAAAATTACAGTTCTCTTATTGCAGAAAAACGAATACACAATTCCTAGTTGGGTTGACAACATGTTAAAGTTGGCGACATGTTGCAGTTTGCAAATTGTGTGACAGCAACATGCTCTAACAATCACCTGACAACATCGAATTCACAACATGTAACTCCATGTTTTTCTTGTATTCTTATCTGAACATGTGTATCTTGAAGTTGGCGATTTGCCAACTATCAGCACACATCTAAAAAAGTGGATTGTCTCTAGAAACAGTTCCGTATACCATGTTTAGTTTGCACAACTATTAGTATTGGTCAGTTAAATACTTGCTAATTTTTGAAAGTTGAATCAGACCTCATAATCAGGGTACGACAATTCTGTACATGGGTATTACATTATGTTTCAGTTACTAAGATGTTTATTTGTATAATATGTATACAAGTCTGTTGTATTGTTGCATGTATCAAATTCAACTGACAAGGCTTGACAAGAAACATTGAATTCTAACCTTATTTTGTGGATGGATTTCCATATTTTTGATCACCGCTTATAATATTTTAAGAATAACAATAAATCCATTCCTTCTGCTTCTGTACTGTGATCTCTGATCCTGTTTATTATTGAAATTGATTTTAGAAAAATTCATCATATTCATGACAATGAGAATTGGTCCATTACCAATGTACATATGAGGTAGGTGATGAAAGGGTGATGCAAATAGATTGATAATATGAAAATGTAGAGTAAGAACATTTGAAATATAGATTGAGAGTATGGAATGGAATGTAGTATATGTAAGGGTGATGAATACTGATTGCATAGTGAAGGTTGGAATCATAGTGAAGGTTGGAATCAACTAATACACCTCCTTAATTTGAAAATTTTGACCAGTATTTATGCACCAGTCTCAAGAATAGAAGTTTCACATATTTTACGTCAACTGTATTTCTATCCTCTTGTTGCATTATCCACTGATACAAATTGCTAAACATTAAGGGTATGATTTCCTGTTCAAGGAAACTCAAACTGATAACTTGAGACGGAATTTTTGAGAGTTTTTGGGCAATTTTAGTAAATTGATTTTTGTTTTTTGATTTTTCAATTTTTGAGAGTTTTTGGGCAATTTTAGTAAATTGATACTAAATTATCTCTCAACTCAATGTGATTCTATGCATATTACAGAGGAAATATTGATGATATATTATATTAACAGAGTGAAATATTGATGAGATGACTAATAGAATGAGTTAAGTGAATCCAATTGTGTAATGAAGGATTTTTAAGACGAGAATAACATTTCTCACAACACAGAAGCCTGTATTCCATTTGGGAAAGCCATGTGCAACTCTCAATTTCGCAGTCACCGACTGTAACAAGAGTTATTTGTGATTCAGAAAATAAAAATTGATAGCAAGGCATGTTCGGAATGCCATCAGCAAAAAACCAGTTTTGGCGAGTGCATGCAACGAGGTGTGCCGTGCGTCTGTCGCTGTGCGCCTGGCTGCAACGCAAAAGTTCATCCACCGCTAAAATCCTTTTAGTGAACAACAGACTCACTTTGAAGAAAAGTGACCCAAGTCAACGCCAGGCTCCAATGGAAAAAGTTGGGGGAATATCACAATAATGTCGGTGGGCAATGACCCGGGCGCAATTAAAACATGGAATTAGCTTTTTGTCCAGGTTGTTGGGCGGTGGACCAGGAGCGGACATTCCTCATCAATGATGACGACTGAAGACGACACAAGAGCGCTTGGCGACATCTTCAAGCAGAAAAAAATCATGGTACCAGAATAATTCAGGTGGATCAAATGGACTAGAAATGAGTTATTCTTCCAGTATTCAATTCTAAAAAGATTTGTTGGATACTGTAGTTTATATAGGAATCTATTTTTTGAAATCTATAAGCTAGTGATAATGAAATAGAATAGTGAAAAATTTTGACTTGAATTCACCAAGTTGAATATAGAAGAAATTCAGCTGGATATGCGGTAAGTATTAACGAAATGATGCAGTTTGAAATCAATTTCAGTGTATTTGTATAGTTGTATGTTTTATTTGTATATTTGTAAAATTTATTCATATTTGAACGAAAATGGGAGCAAATGTGTTAATTTCGAGATATTTACCAAAGAGTTCAATTATCTATAGGAGAAATGAGGGAAGTTCAATCTAATATTAAAATTATTATTCATAATTTTAAAATTGAGAACTGAGTTGGATGAATCACCAATTTTGGCATTATTAATATTATTTATTATTGTCTAAAGATTTTAAAAACTCGACAATTTTATTATATTATTTTTATGTGCATTTATATTTTGTTTATCAAATACTTGGATTATTGATAAAATTCAACATTCATAGATTATAATCAATCAACAGAATTGTTTCAATCGTACCGCTATTGTTATATTTAAAAAATGTATTTCTTATTTTTAGACCTTTTAGAACTCGTGGCTGGAGCTCAAGGCTTCTTTTTCTAGTCACGCCAAAAACTACCTATTTTGATGATTATTTTTATTCATAAAAATATTTCTTGTATTTGGCAATAAAATTCATTCATTTCGAATATTTTTTTTTTGCAAGAGATGATGTTTGTGTACATGAGTAGTGTTTATGTGAGAGGTAGTTTTCACAAGAATAATGGCAGATATGTTGATTAGTAAGAGGATGAAATTAGTAATTAGGAATAGATCACATAACAGATAATAGTATTGAATGACATCACAATAAATTAAGAGTGACATAATGAATGGTAAACGATATAGGCTACAGCAAGGAAGTGAATTAATTCAAATAGGCAATGTAAGTGGGTGTGCACCAGAAAGGGAAAGGAAAATTTTGAAAAAGCACTACTATTTTGTTTGCTTTACAGAAAATCATAAACATACGATTAGCAAAAATATAATTCATCAAGAAACTGTATTAGAACATGGAAACTTTAGAACATAGGGACTACCAACTCCACCTTGGCAACTCATGTATTGACAGAGATTTTTCACTAGTAATTTAAACCTATATCAACACAAAAATGAGTGTCATGGTATTCTAATGATTAAAGCCTGCAACTATTTTTGATTTAGTATACCATTCAAAAAGAAAGCTTCAACTGTATTGTATAATTCCAAGCAATGTCCGGCATTTTTGAAAAGTTGTGAAGATCAACAATCTCAAAAAGCGTTACGTTGAGGAGAAATCTAGCGTTGTTATTCCTAGATAATTCTCAACAAGCCAGAGGTATCCATTTTATATGAACACAGATCTATGCAAGATTGTAGATTGCTATGCTAAACAAGCCTAGATATCAGTTGGCCGCTAGAAAAAACTTTCAACATTCGAATGCAGATTATGACAATTCCGAAATTATCCTGAGCTTTTTATAAGCACTAGCCTCCAGAAATGTTTTCAAGGAAGGGAAGGATTAAGCTATTAATGTAGGCGTAGTTCCAGAGACACAGATAAACTGCCTGCGGGGTATAGGATTTCTCAAACGGAAAATAGAATTATTTTAACTGTTGAGTAACGAAATTAACCTCGGGTTGATTATTATTAAAATTACAGTGTTTTTCTAACGTTGAATCAAACATTAGGTGAAAGGATGGAAGAATAGGCAGTAGACATGTTGTGTTGTGTAAACATCTGTTCCTTATATCACTGCTGTTGGTGTATCTTCAGTTCCTCTAGTAGTGAGTGGAGAGCTGCTACTTTCTCGAGTCTTTTTCTTGCAGCTCTTAAAACACAATATAATACCGTAATAAGAGGACGACTTTTATTGTTGTGGAAGCCTCATATACCAGTTTGGAACCGACTTAAATTAAACTCCAACAATAGGACTGTCAAATGTATCATGTGATACTCTCTACTTCCTTGACCCTCAAAGCAAGAAACACAGGGTACATTGGATACCTATATTATTCAATTATATTGATGCAACTTCTTTGAAAATCAATTAATTTTCCTGAAATTTGTCATCACCCAATTGTTTATGTTCCATAATAGAAGTTAAATTCTCAATTTTAAATAGTTAAATCATTAGAGAGGTTTGAAACGTGGGTTAAGCCATTGATGTATGGAGGTCCCTTATACTCTACATTATTCAATTATATTGGTACAACTCCCTTGAAAATTAATTAATTTTCCTGAAATTTGTCATCACACAATAGTTTATGTTTAATAACAAAAGTTAATTTCCCAATTTTGAAGAGTTGAATGATTGGAAAGGATTGAAACGTGGGTTAAGGCACTGATGTATGGAGCTCCCATATACTCCTTAGGACTTTACCGCTCACTCGACCTAATCCTACACAAACTACGTATTTAAACACGTGCAATTTTTCAATAGAAAGTAAACAGGCACATGGCAATAGAATACTAGCAAGCAGTCGATGTAAGCAGTTACTTCAATGTTGACGTGTTTTTGAGTGATACAACAGTCGGCACTCATATTTCGTCATCGAATCACAGAGTAAGCTCTGCAGAGCATGATGTCAGTTGTACTGTTGTGGGTGTACAATCTGTGTCGTGTAGTCGGCAGTCCTTACCGGACAAGTGTTACAACTAACAATAATAAAGAGGTTAATTTCACTCACCTTGAAGTATAGGCGGTGATCTGCTCCCATAGCTTTTCAACGTCCCTGAAACAGGCAAAGGCAACTGTTTCAACACAAGTCAAACTGCCGTTCCGCTGCATCCTACGTCCACACAGTATTTCACACCTTAACGGTACAAGATAATTTTTTCTAAGTACGTCGATTGCAAGTTAGTCAGAAGAAATCTGTATTGATCAATTTTGAAATTTTCCTAAATGGTTGAGAAGGAAAGTTTATGACTTTTACGTTGAAAATTACTTATTACTTCAATAGATTGTGATTGAAATCGTGTAGAAGTGGCTGAGTTATCTGAAAGGTATCATTTTTTTGCAACTTTATCCATTTATACAATCAGTACATTATCAAAATGATAGGGAGAGGAAAAATAAGGTAACCTTATGCTATTCCTCTCCCAAATTTAGATAACACATAGTCCGAAATAGGTGAAGTCTTGTAGTTCTATTAACAAAATTTTCAGTCCTCAAGTATTTTCACAAAGTAGATTTTCAAATTTAGATGCTTCAAAACTAAATCAAAAAGTACACAATGTATACTGTATTTTCTGAATTGATGTAACTTTTGACCTGGAATGCATTAAATCCCTTATCTTATACGTGCTAGGCAGTTATATAAAAAATTAGAGTAGGCTATAGTGGAGATTCAATGGGAAGGGTCAGAGAAAAACTGATAATTGAGTTTCAGAATGAAGAAATAATATGAAATTAATAAGTAATGTACATAATGTCTACGTTAAGAGGTTAATGTTCGAATATTCTTATTCACAATTATTGTTTTGAAAAAAAGAGAAAAATTGCACATTTTTCACAATAAATAACAGATTTCCGTGGAATTTCAAAATGTAATTCAATACCTTACTGGAAACAATGACCACTAGAAACTTGCAGTTTCTATAGAAATGCCATTGTTGAACACATGAACACCGATACAACACTATTTCAATGAATAAAATGTAACTCCAAATTAGTTTCCAATGAAAAATATAACACCTAGCAACTCCAATTTGATTTTCATTTTACCTGGCAATTCTTTGTATCATACGGTTCCTCTTGAATCAACACAGTATTTACTAAATTCCTAATAACTTTTTAGCTTCAAAAGAAAATAAGAGAATGACTTGCAAACATATTAGATTATATTAGAGTTCTTATATTCATGTATTATATTATGTAAACAGAAAGACAAACAGAACTTATAATCTTAAATATTTAATAAGCTACCTAAAATAAAACATCTTCCCATATCAATTGAAACTCTTGTTACTTTAAACAAACGATGAGAAACAGAATGAAATAGGGTCCTTAGCGATTCAAACAGTTTCCCATAATACTGTATATGGAACAAGAAGAAATCTATGTTAAGGTGATTCCAGTCGGTGCTTCCACTTCCAAATAAACAGACGATCATGAGACTCACAAACAACGATTCAAACGATACGATCAAAAAGTGACAGCTGATTCTCGCGCATATTAGGTACTGTATTTCCTTTTTTTTCTCTCCATTCTTCCTTCTTTCATCTTTCTTCTTCCTTCGTCTTTCTCCACTGCCTCCTCCACCGACACCTCCCACACAATGTTGATCTGCTGACTATAGTTTTTCTTCTATTAACCACTCAAATCTTGTTATCCATCTTACTTTTTCATTCGTTGCCTTTTCCACCTCTTCTTCGAGTATCAACGTTATTATTTTTCTTTTGGTGCATTTTATTGTTCTCACTCTGTTTAATTTTCAACTTCTTTTCTTAGCCCTTTAAATCTTCGACCTTATATTACTCTACAGCTCTTCCTCATGACCTCTTGCACGGCGTTTCTTTTCTCTGCTGCCTTCTCCTCCAGCTATTGTTGATATTGCTTCTCCTCCTCCTATTAAACTAATCATCTCCTATATCCCAGTTCTTCTTCTTCCTTTCTTAATTTTTATTTTTCCTCCTGTTTCTTCGTCCTCATCCTCTTCGTCTTCGTATTTCTCTAGTGCTTCATCCTCGGATCCTTCTCTACTTCTTCTTCTACTTCTCCTTTGTCTTTCCCTACTGTCCTCTTCCCTTTCACTATATTATTCATCTTTCTAGCTATTCTTCTCCTTCTTCTTCTCTTATTTCTCCTCTTCACTTCAATTATTCACTTCTCACTTCTCTATCTTCACTTCCTCCTGTCTCTTCGTCCTCATCTTTTTCGTCTTCGTATTTCTCTACTGCTTCATCCTCCTCCAATCCTTTTTCTACTTCTCCTTGTCATTCCCCAATCCCCTCTCTCTCTCTCTTCACTATTCATTATTCGTCTTCCTAACTTCTTCTTCTTCTTCTATTCCTCTTCTTCACTTCAATGCTTCTTCTTTTTCTCCTCCTACTCCTCCTCCTCCTTATTTTTCTTCTGCATATTATTAAGCAAAAAAGGAAACTTCTTTCCCATAACCTTCGCATTGACAGTCGAGTCGCAGAGTGATACTGACCCTGTTCTAACCAGGTTGCAGGTTCCCTTCCCATCCTCGGGCTAATAATCGGTTGGATCGCAGTCCGGCAGAAAGCAAAAGCAACCCATTCATGGAAACTCTATAATTTCTGCCGGAACGTGAAAAATGAACCGAACAATATCACAGCAGACGGCCTTCCTAACCCGTTATTACAATATCTGAGTACCCCTGTCATACAAATCTACAGTGTGGTTCACTTTCAACTGTCAGAGATTTTCATGACCAACATCAATGCTTCTCATTCAACCAATTTTGACAGTTTTAATCTCACTATGGACGGTTGGCGAAATTTACGCATGCGTAGGCCCGCCCGCCCGCCCCCATTAGTAAACCGTTAGTACGTTTGAATCGTTCATAAACGACCGACAAACATTTAAATCAATGGTTAAAATCATGTTTGCATAGTACGCCACAATCACGAATTATTCATAACGATGGCCGTGACTTTGGTTTATGCTTTCAGAAATTTCTCTGGATTGTTCCTAATTGGGCGCTAACATCCTCAAATATGATTGATTATGACCACTCACTATACTTTCAAACTTGATATCAATCAGATTCTATGTATTCAACGGTAAATGACACGCCCATCTGTATTGAAACAGTCTTGGCTGTGTAATTATCATTCATTCCTCAATTTGGCATTCAATTTAGAGAAAGGAACTTCACTTTGAGAAAAATTCCGGAAGATATTGTTCCAATTTCTAAGTCCATGTACCGTCGACAATATTAATAGTGTGTCTCTATACCGTCGTCAATATTAATAGTTTCACTTTTTGTGTAGTTGAGAAGTTGATATTGTGGTAATTATTCATATTGAATGATGAACCTTTTTGATTATTTTATCATAACATAATTTGGAATGTCCGAAACATGTTGTGATGAAATAATTCAAAAAGGGTACTTATATTTGTATTTATATTTAATAGTGTGTGTATGTGAAAAGATCGTTTACAGAATACCTCTGGCAGAAGTACCCCGGATGTAGAACGAGTGATTTCCTGACTACTTTAACGTACTGGAATTCATACCTACAGAATTCTAAGGTTGATTTAAGAAAGAAAAATTAGTAATGATCGGAAAATGTTATGGTAGTAATTAGATTATGAAAGTGGAGATATTTGCCATTTGAAACCCACACCAACCCTTAGAAGAAGAAGAAGAAGAAGAAGAAGAAGAAGAAGAAGAAGAAGAAGAAGAAGAAGAAGAAGAAGAAGAAGAAGAAGAAGAAGAAGAAGAAGAAGGAAGAAGAAGAAGAAGACGAAGAAGAAGAAGAAGAAGAAGAATAAGAAGAAGAAGAAGAAGAAGAAGAAGAAGAAGAAGAAGAAGAAGAAGAAGAAAGAAGAAGAAGAAGAAGAAGAAGAAGAAGAAGAAGAAGAAGAAGAAGAAGAAGAAGAAGAAGAAGAAGTAAAGATGAGGAGGGTTGGTGTAGATTTAAAATGGCAATCCTTTTGGGACTCAATTGCCAGGAACCTAGATGCCATCACACCCATCATCCCTATACATGCATTGGCCATCCATTCAACATAAATATTAACATGAATTAGACCAACATTTCAAAACCTGAATTTTACTAGAATATTTTTTGGGATTATATTATGAGGATTTTTTGACAATATCTCAAGT
Source organism: Nilaparvata lugens (assembly GCF_014356525.2). NCBI lineage: Eukaryota > Metazoa > Arthropoda > Insecta > Hemiptera > Delphacidae > Nilaparvata > Nilaparvata lugens. The sequence continues at coordinate 17,865,179 of NC_052514.1, forward strand.
CTCTTCAATTATTTGTGGTATATTTTATATTACTGTTATTGTCTCTTTTCTATTTAGGGCTACTTACAATATAAATAGAAATACAAATCTCAGTACCCTTTTTTGAATTATTCTATCACAACATGTTTCAACATTCATGCCATTTTCATGTAATTTTTGACTTGAAAATGGCATGAATGTTGAAATATGTTGTGATAGAATAATTCAAAAAAGGGTACTGAGATTTGTATTTCTATTTATACTGTTATTGGGTATCACTAGGATAAGTATCAACAAACTAACCACAGTATTAAAATTTCAGATCGATATACAATAACTATAGAATATTCTACTAAAGTATAATAACAGCAGAACTAATAGTAGAGAGTATGGAACTGAAATGCTGGATACATGCAGAAGGCACGAACGCATATTATGAGAGCCGCTTGGAATACATTAGTTTCATTTCCTGCGCTATTCGCGACTTGCGACCGTGGGTAATAGGTTCTTTAACCTCGGTTAGTCAGCTGGCTGAGGCTGTGGCCCGCAAAAGAATAAACGAGAATAATAACGAAACTGGCAAAGACAAACGAGCGATACAGGTGTCCACTGTCCAGTCATGGTGTGTGGGATCACCATCTTATTTGCACTTCCTTTCATTTCCTTCTCTGCCTCACCAGCGTCTTGTTCCTATTCCATCTCCTCCTCTTTCTCAACTTCAAAGCCTATGCCCACATGTCTTTGTGTATATGCTTTTTCGTTTCTTCTTCCAGTAATTATTCAGAGTTTTCGTCTTCTTTGATAACATAACATGTTTATCTCCCTTGCCTTTTCTTCTGAAACTCCTGTCCATGCTGCCATCTAAACGAGCCATTTTCTTAGTTCATTTTGGAATTGAAATATATTCTTCCAAGAAAAAAAACAACATTGAATACAATACATAGACACCGTACAAATGAAAAAAATGTAAGAATAATTGTGTTAAACAGCCCCTGAGTTTATGTAGTGTGTGCTCATTCATGTTCCTTATGCACATTTTAATCTCACGAACAGAATGGATACAATGTTAAACAAATATTATTATTAAACAAAAATAATACAGCATTTTTTCACTCGTTTCATTCCAGTTTTCTTCAATCTGAAAAGAATCAAACTTGATGTAGCTTATCTATATGTACATTATTCCATACTACAGTTTGTTATTTGTGTTGGAGGTTGCATAAATTTTTCTCTTTTAGTTCTCCCAAGCGTATACGAACAGAACGTTCAGAAGATGAAGATTTCAGCTCGATAGCTTGTCTTCTATTTCGATCTTCAGCGCGACTTACTCGTTCTCTTTGCACCTCTCCTATAATACACTTTTCTTGTCAATCTCTCTCTTCTGCTTCAATTCTCCCACCTAAATGATCTATTCCTCATATTTCAAATCATTTTATTATATTGTGATTTCTTCCTTCCTTGTTGAATACCAACAACATTTCACTTTTCATGTTTTCACACTTTTTCTCGCCGTCCATGAATATTCTCCAACAACTTCTTCATTTTCATTCTTCATTCATTCATTCACGAAAAATAGTTACCGTATTATTTTACATTTCATATTTGTCTCCTCATTCTCCTCTTATTTTCCTATTCCTTCTTGAGATTTTGTTTCTTAGTCTTCTTTCTCCTCACTGTTTTCTACGTAGTGTCTTTTTCCATCTTCACTTCTTATTCCATCCCCTTCACAATAAACTATTCTTTGTTCCAATATCAATCATATTTATGAAAAATTTAAGCACAATAAATTAATTCCAACTTTTTTTGAACTCAGTGTAATACAATACATAGTAATCATAGTAAGATATTCTTCTACTTTCTTTCCTCCTCCTGCTCCTCCTCCTCCAAATCTATCCACTGCAACATGTTTCTCTCCTGATCCTCTATTCTTCTCATACACTATTTCCCTCTTACTTTCTTTTATTCTTGTCTGTAACACCTTGCTGTGTCATTTGCAGCATGTTTGTCGCCTGCATCCATCCCACTCACCGATATGAGATAAGAGCAGTCGGGTTGTTTGCTCCCCACGTAAACACTGAAATTATTGGCCAACTTACACTATTTCTCACATCCTCAACTTTTCTTTTCGGCTCCACAAACATCTGTTCGGCTGCAGTTAATCCTTTCGTCTCACTTTTGCCGTCATTTGAGTTTTGCAATGTCATTATCGAAAGTAATCCACACAAATTCGGATCTCGTGTGGGTCGGAACACGCTAAGTGAACAGAATCACTTGTGGAAACAGGTATTCACACATGTTCCTTATGTACTTTGAACCGGTGATGTGTTTATCAAATTTAATTTATTCAAAACGTTTATCAATGCTACATTGATAGTACCATAATCTATGAGAGAATGTATGATTATGATGATGATGATGAAGATAATGATTATAAGGCTCGAAATAATTCAACGCCCAGTATGAAACATCCATTTTTTCAATAGTTACATCCATTTTTATTACAAAACGAATTCACAAGATAGGCTAGCGAAGTACTGGTGTATACTTTTTATTTTTCATCATTGTTCAAGTTTACTTCAACTGTTCATTTATCCACACCTACTATATTAAAAAATTATCTGATTTGATAGACTGATTTGATAGTATTCACTACATTTTTATCACATCGATCTGGGTGCAGTATTGTTCCATCTCCTCTCCAAACTCCGAACTCTCCATTCTCCTCCTGCCTAAAGAATGAGGAGACAATTTTATACACTTTTTCACAAAGAGAATAATGTGTCTGGTTTTTCACGATCAATTGGATGATAAATTCGCTAGTAAACGGAATGTAATACATTATCTGTGTATATTTTGTATCAAACATTAAATGAATATAAATGTGAGTATTCAATACTCACTAAACTGTCAACTTACAATAAAGTAGGCTTAAAATGAAGGTAACAATACAATAATTCAATTCAGTTTAATAAATTGATTCCATTCAAAGTATTGGCGGTAAAATACTTTTTAGTTCAACATTATCTATTTTGATAACTTTTTATTTTTCAACTACAGCTTATTTTGTCAATCTTCTTTCATAGCTTTTCCCTCCCATTGTATAAAATGTCTTATTTTCAAGTATCTTGTTTTTGTAGAGGTTCTATCTCCACATGGATTGAGTTTGTTAATTAAGTTGATTCTATCAATCTTCAATTAGTTGAGTTGATTCTATTTCATAACAATGAACAATGTTATGGAATGATCTATGAAATGAACGAAGCTATGAGACGAGTTATCCAATAATATTGTATTGTAATGTCTCGCCCTTATAAATAATTTCATTCTCCATAAATATAATTATCATCATCTCTATGATAACTATCATCTTTTTCCCATCATTATGGAAATACTTTCATTCTTTTCACACCTATCTCCAGTTACATATTTTCTACTCTCATGAAATGCCTGTTGACCTTCCATTCTTTGTAATTCACATAGTGAACCTCGATTTGAATCTCGGATAATGTGTAGGGTCAACACTGACCAAGAGTTGGTCACAAGAATGCAAGTTCCCTGTTGTCCAGCTGATCTGCCCTCAGCTTTCACCTGATGCAAAACCATGGCCTTCCTCCTTGTACTCGCTCTAGCCTAGAGTGAGATTCACTTTCTACTGTCAGTATTCCCTATAAATAGCTTCCAATTCTCCTCATTCAACGTATACTGACAGTTTAAAGTGAATATCGCAATGGCACAGAACTCTAGATAGCAACAGTACACTGTCAGCATTCCTTATTATCACCACCAATATTGTTCCATTTACTTGATGCTGACACTATGAAGTGAATCTTGCAATGGCACAGGACTCTATCTAGATAACAGCAGCACACTGTCAGCTAGATCTTGATAACGAGCGACCACATGGTACAAGAACGTACGAAAAACATTGAAATAGAATCACCAACAAGTTCCCATGTAGAGGCTTATCACCGGACACTTTGAAAATGCATACAGCTCGTTAAATTATTTTATAAGTTTGCCGACCAGTGTGCGTTCTATATTCATACAAATGCCCAACAGCTAATGAGAGAGGCCAGATTGAGGATAAACGAAGTTGGAACAGTAACTGGTACGGCACGATTCCTGTATGCCAATGCTAAAAATGTTGGGATTCAAATAGGAGTTACTGTAAAACAGGTAGATGGGGGGGAATGGAAGGGAAAATGAGAGTAATCTTAGGAGATCAATAAACTATCTACGATAATTTCAATTCTTTGAGAAATATTGTGCAACACGGTAATGAAAAAGACAAATAAGTGAAGAATACAATTTAAATTGAAACTGTTGAACTGTGAATGGAATTGAATACTAGGAATACTAACTAGTAGCTCTGTGAACAGTAGACCTCACGCAGTATTCTCATCCACAAGTACCTGATGTCACTTGTTTTAAATGTTAACAAACTCAGTTCACGTTTGAATTTGTATTCCATATGATATAATTCATCCAGTTCCGTGATAATCTTTCTATCTGATGAAAATTAATTTTTTACAATCAAAAATATCATAATTTCTTCAGCTTTATTTAGTTCATTTGTTTATTTTTAACCTATTAAATTAGTTTTTTCGAATGTGAGAATATTGATACTAATGGGCACGCATAATAATACCATGACTGCAAAACAAAATATTGAAACCAAAGACCTTAGAGCTGCAATTAGACCAAAGTTATTAACAAAATGTTAATAACTCAATCCTTATGGATTATATTAGATTGAACATAACTTATCATACACATGATGAAGATATGTGTTTGTCAACTTCCGTTCAATCTAATAGAATCTATAAGGATTGAGTTATTAATATTTTGTTATAACTTTGGTGTAAACCCAGCTTAAAGATGCATACCACCTCTTTAAGGTCTTTGATTGAAACTATAGACCTTATACAAATACAGTAATAGACTGGCTTCTCCACACATCTGTGTAATCTCTTGTCAGCTGATTTATGATGAATAATTCTATAGTCTGATTTTTACTCTAATATTGGCGTATGAAGGAGGCTCCTTTTTCCTTTTATATTATCCTTGAGATGCAAAATTTCCAAAAACCTTGCTTATACGTCGACGCGCAATTTAAAAAGGAACATACCTGTCAAATTTCATGAAAATCTATTACCGCGTTTCGCCGTAAATGCGCAACATATAAACATTTAAACATTAAGAGAAAAGCCAAACCGTCGACTTGAATCTTAGACCTCACTTCGCTCGGTCAACTAACTGAGTACTAACATCTAGGAGAGCCCAGGAGTATTTTACTGTACATCCAACTCATGTCATGAGCTTTGATTCTCAATCATAGAAGAAGGAGGAATATCCTTTCATTTCTGATTCAAAAGACTACCCAGACAGTATAGAATTACTTTCTTTATAGTAGAGAATATCATTCTGTAGAGTACAGAATTATTACATTCCGTTCATAAATCAATCTCTGATATTACCAACCAACCAACTATCTCTACCAGTCTACAAGTAACTACGAGTATCAATCTATTCATCGTTAACCTACCATCATCTCTCACCATCATTCATCCCTTCGTTAAGCAAGCACTAACACAGGACTCATGTGGACGTCATCTTCATATTATCTATCAAAAACTATAACCGAGTTTCAAAATATTCCTGGAAACTTCCAGAGAGCAATTGAGTCATTTCTGTGAAACTTCACAAATTCAACTTTCCCAAGACATGCTTTATTTCAATCTTTACAAAGTATCCTTTCCATATGAAAATCCTTATAACTTAACATGTCTCTGCTCGAATCTTGTATTATCGTGGAAAACAGTGTACTAAACAAGACAATAATTGATTATTCTATTAAAGACAATATGAAGCTTGGAACTTGGAAGCTTTGAAAATATCAACTTCTATCTTCTATTCTGTTTCTTCAAACACCTTTTTATTACCAATTGATGTATTGTATGAGATACTCTATGAAGTTTAAAACTTGAAAGCTTTAAAAATATCAAATTCTATCTTCTATAATCCTTCATCAAGAATCTATTTTATTACCTTGATAATGAGAGTGAAAATTCTCCAGCAAACACCCAGAACACACATGGTATCCTTGGTGATCTCAATTAGAATCGTTAGTTTTAGAGAGTGTGTGACACACATTGGAAACAAGTGAATGCAGCTTGCAATCGATTCGATAAAAGAGATCCGATATTCCTGATCAGTCAGGTATTTTAATTCAAGGCTGCACAACCTGCTTCTCAGTTGTAGGCTACAATCACTCTCGTGCCGCGTGCCTGATACTGCTTATATGTGAGTACTTCTATCTCGAATTATATCAATTCTACTTGAAAGGCTGCTAAGGTACGTGACTCAGCTACAAGGATATTGCCAGTTGCATATCCTAAAATAATACAGATTTGAGGGAGATTCTACTTGCAATTCATTGTGCTTGAATTTGAATATTGAAAAATCATTGAGTATATTATTTACTTGTTCATAGTATATTCTTTCTAAACTGACTCATCTAGTTCCTATACAGAGATTATATATATACTGTATTAGCACTTTCTTGGTACATAAGGTAAGTTATTAGAAACACTAGGAACCCAAGTATTCAATTAAAATCCAAAGCTCAGGAGTACTCAAATATACTACTTATTAATATTGCTTGTAACAAATATCAGCAACATGGAAGACCAGATTAAAGTTTTGAAGTGGAGAATTTTCTAAGGGAACTATGGAAGTACGGATAGGAAACAGAGGATAACAACATTGTATGCACCAATACCATAATAGAAAAGAAAATTAATGAAAGGCAAGAAGTGCAGCCTTTTCCAAGGATTCGGTTGAAGAAGTGATGAAAAGAACAAGAAAAAAATAATGCATGAACTATAAGTTGATAATAACAACCATATAGTTATCATTATTGTCTCTGATAGGAGAGGAAAAATTATTACATTCGATTTTGTGGATAGGTCGCAAATCCGGTACATCGAGTCTGGTGAAGCCATGTATTTTGTACCAGATTCATGGAATAAAGTCGGCATCTCTACTTTTCCCCCAATAAAATTGCTCTCATTATTATCCGCAATTGCAACACGTCCAGCAATGTTTGCAAACGGTATAATTTTTGTGAAAATATTATGACTATGCAGTCACTTTCTTTTGTGAAACAATTTTTGAGAAATGATTTGCGAGCTTCCTCATGCACTGTCGCTGTTCATTTGCTGATTCATGTTCGATTGTAGGTTGCGAAAACTTCGAAAATTTCTAGGTCGCCCTGCACAGGTAATTGAAAGTGATTTTGAACATTATAGGGGAATTCCACTTGTGTTTACAGAAAGAGAAATCATGTCTATGCGATCGGAATCTGCCAAAATATATTGTATTTGAGAATGACAAATAAGTTCTATCTTAACTTGACCTAAACGAATTCATTTTTGAACTCAAGTTACAATCAATGTCTGCATTGCATACTCTTGTGGTAAATTATAATGTACAAATATGTATTTGTAATTTTTGGCAATAAATTTAATTCAATTTATAACTTCTATTTAAAGCTGTTTTAATTTAAGAAAAACATGGTACAAGTCTTAAAGAGATTCCACTATTATTTGTTTGATTCGTTAAGGTGCGTACAGATATACGCGCCGCGAACTTGAACAATTCACTTTTAATCAGCTGACTATATCTGTATTTTTACAGAAACGTAAGATACAGATATAAAAAGCTTGGCATCAGCTGATTAAAAGTGAATTGCTCATGTTCGCGGCGCGTAAATCTGTAAACAAAATTGCATGAGTAAATATTTATTCACTATCTTTTTATAAGTAGTTAAAAGATTTCTCGTATTCATTGATATTCATGATTATTGAAAGCATCATACAAATAATTTTAAATACTGAATCACTTGATACTTTGGTAGATGTAGCGTCTCCTATCTTCAAACATTAATTCTCCAAGCTGATAGGAAAATACAGAGTTTATAAGAGAAAATACATAGGAAAATACTATTTTCAATCTGAGTAGTTTCCGCAAAATGATACCCGTCAATACATTTTTTTGATAACCGTGGTCATATTGATGTTGACTTGAAGTTTCATTTTTTCAGTATTCTTGCAAACTGAAAACTAACAACTTCACTCACCCAAGTCGAAATACAGTAGTTTCGTCTAAGAGAAGTTCTCTTGGATGAAAGTATTGAAGTCTCATAATTTTCCCCCCATTACCACTCAATTTTCTAACAGCTAATTTACATTACCGTCGTAATTTTCTAAGAGCTTAACAAGAGCAATTCGTTTTCTTTCGTTTCGATTTGTTCGTTTCTTTGAACTTTGATGGTAATCTTATCGTTCAATGCCTATCGTCAACTTTCAGGCCTAATGTTAAAAACTGCAGCAAATAGGTTCTTTATGCTAATAAGCCCAAGGCCTAAAACCGTAAGTTGGTGTAAACGTCGGAAGTTCCACCCTGATTAGTGATAAGCCACACTCTGAATCCTCCAGCTTCCTGAATGCTAATCTATCTAACAATTGGAAGAGATTTCTAGGAAGCCAACCGCTACTTGCATAACCTCTTCAGTTTTTCACAAATACAAATCGCTTTCTCATGAAAGAAAATTCCTACACTAATTACAGGAGTGAGTCATTAAAGATGCACGAGGTGAATTGATGTGAGAAGATCAACTAGTAGAGTGTTTCAGTGAGGAAAAGTGATGGATTAACATCGTTATTGAACGGATTAGTCACGTAATCTGTTGAGATTAATTGGGGAGAGTGGGAAAATTTCACTTCTCTGTCTTCAGTTCAGATTTGGTACAATTCAACTTCCTCGCTTGCGAATTCAAAGCAATCGTTATTATGTATATTATAGTAGGTGGCATCCGGAACTACTTATGAAACAAAGAACACAGATAAAAAGAATACCTATCTGAATTGAGACGTGTTGCATGCATGCATGTTCCTACACACAATCACTGTCTGCAATATTATCTGAGTCTATGCAAAAAGTTTCGAAAGGTAGTTGCAATTCTCCCAATGTCCAGTATAAATCATTATCTCAGTTTTTCTGACCAAGTATGTAATACTACCTTTCGTTCATCTTATGTGTAGTGGACAGGTATGTTCAGAGTCCTGTCAACGTGCATGTTTTTATGAGTGGTAGAATATGCAGTATGTAGATGACTTCATTCTTCCATAGTTGCATTGTTCTACTCTACTCTTGCCTCCATTTTATTTTTTCTGTGCAATCTTATGACTTCATTCTCTAGCTAGCGTTTGAGAATTTCTCTCTAATTTTATTATTTGTCTCAGGTACAATTTCCGCTTGTTCCGATAGCACTGACTTTCTTTGCAATAGATTTATATCTTACTACTATGAAACACACTATAACATGTGAACGAAATTTTATTATCTTTGCTATGTCTGCATGCATTCTTACGTTTGTTATACTGGATTATAAAAAGTTGCGCGGTGTACATCTTTGAAAACTTATTACAAATAAGTAACTTATATACAAACTTTTCCCGTTTACCTCAGTTTCTCCACCTATTCTTTCATCTGCATCTCTGCCTTATCTTCTCTCCTCCATCCTTCTTAATGTATCTATTCCTTCTCCTCCTCCTCATTAATATTATTATTACTCTTTCATTCCTCCTCCTCTTCCTCCTCCTAATCCTCCCCAATTGACCATTCACAATTATTTCTAGATGCAAGTGTGAAAGCACTATTTCAACCAACAAGCTGTGAAAATGTACTCTTTTGTCACGATGAGACACTTTTATATTTTCAACATCCTAACTTGCAACCTAGAAATTTTTCATTTTTCAATCTTTCCTCCTTCTACTCATTTTCCCCATCTTCTACTTTCTTCCTCTACCTCGAATCAATCCTCATTATGCACAATGATCCATAATATCATGAAATTTCACATGAATACTTCACAATTGAAACACCAGCTATAATAATTCTGAATCGAGTCTTAAAGCTGCTGGATACCAGGTATTATTCGCAGTGAGCTCATTCTATGTCACGTAAATACTACAAAATCTCAATCTGAACTCTGAAAGCCTTATAATAGTTTCACTATATACTATCTAACTCCGCCTAATACATACTATTTATCTCAACTCTGCTCGATAAAGAATTTTTTCATTTTCATTTTTCTCATTATTTAGTATAAAATTTGTATTTTAAATGTATAATTGAATCGATTTAATCGGTTCATGGTACATAATTTATGACTACATCCTATTTGCAAATCTACTACAGTACCTCGTAGTATTTACTATTCATTAGACTACAACGTGTAATGAATCCGCCAATTTATGTATCTCCAAAAAATAATATCGCACACATTTGTGACCCAAATACCGAAAACACCTAAACGTGATTTGGTGAAACTGACCACTGCATTTAGAATCAGCAGGAGCAGCAGTAGCATAGCAATCCGCAACGCTCAACATAATGAATGAGGCGCGATTTCTAAAATAGCAGTGACCAGTATAATTACCAGTGGCCGTTTTGACTGCTGTGCCGGCCTTATGTGGCGCAAAAACGTTCTTCTGCGATTAATCAAGGGTGAAATCGTTCTTCACAAATCGAATAATTAGGAACGTCGACTCAATTGCCAAAACACTCGTTAGGATCCGTTTTCATTAAAAACGCGCATGCGTATTAGGGACACTTGCGACGACGATACGACAATACTTCTTCCAAATCACGGTCGCTGATATTTACACTCGCATTAGAACGTGACGCAGTGGAATAACGTCAGCTACCTTATTTGTCAGTGGCCACAGAGATGAAAAGTTACGATTATTGGTCAGCGACCAAGGTCAATGGAAAGTTCATCCTGATGATAAGTCTTATTTCCTTACCTCCAATACCATACATACATCTAAACCATACAAAACAAAAATATAGGAGTAATAGTGTTCAAAATTTATGAGTAGGCTAAATCATTACTGAGAAAAGATGACTGGGATTCAAACAAGCTCTCTCAATGTAAAAAAAAGAAAGTGATCTTTATACTGGGAAGAGAACAGCATAATAATGAATAATGTGAATTGAATCCCTTCAACTAGCTGACTGACTATCGGTATAGCACAATTTATTTACTACATAAGTTTTGAACAGCATTTTGGAATTTTGAAAGCTTTGGAATATTTGAATAAGCTTATAGTTTTAGAATATAATTTAATAAGCTTTGGAAGAACAACTTCCGAGAATTTATTACAAGTAAAAGTCATGTGGACATCATCAGTGCCTACTAATATTATCTGATAATATTGTTTGGTATTGAATTCATCCAGCACGGGAAATTACTTGATCTTGAGAGTAGTAATTCAAGTAAACTCAAAAAATTTTAGAACTTGGCTGTATCACTATATCAGAGAATTTAGAATGAACAGGTTATTTTACCAATCCTGGTCAATTATGTTATTCTACAAAAGAACAACAATGAAACTGATTACCGATTGAAAAATTGAAATCAATAGCCCAACCATTGTTCGAAAATAGAGCTGATGATTCCAATAACCTACCACAACACGCTTCTTGTGATCACGTAGCAATGCTACTGAAACCAAAACGAATGAGGAGGTAGTGGTAGTATTAATCGTCCTTTGTTTGGACTCCTCCACAGTGCCTACCCTTGGCTACAGTTTGTCCGCTTATTACAAAGCAAAAAACTCGCCAGTCTGGTATTAAGTCTGGGTAAACCATCGGTTCAGAGTCTAGACGGTGATGTAGATGTGTGTGTGTTGGTGTGAGAGTGTTGTTTCTGCGGTAGACCACACTGATCCATCTAGAAAACACAGATCGGGTCCACGGATGCAGCATCCCACAAGAGAGGCTTCTATAGGCTGTGGTAGTGAACTGGTCATGTGGTCAAACCAGATTATCTCAACAGTCTACAAATAGGTCTAAGCGTTCTTTACAGCCACTAACGGGCCCGGTTTATTCTTATCGACTGTCAAAAAAGTTGATGGCCCATTTCTCGCTTCAAAAAATCAACCGTTGTAATCGAATCGGACGTGTCCAATACCTCAATGGTAATACGGTAAGACATCTTGAGAAAATTGTGTACAGTATACTAATATTACTGTGAGATAATCATATAATCGAGAATGAAGACCTCAAGAACTTGAATATTCAATACACCTGAATAACACAAACTATATTATTGATAATCGAGTTTATTCTAATTGAAGTGAAGCAACCTTGGTGTATAAACATAAACATCAATTTAAGAAGGAATGACATGGTTCCAAACAAACTGGAGGCCACCCTAAATAAAATTGATATCAATATGCATGTTAAATGATAGTGATTGCTATTGATCTGTATTGATAAAGCTTGCTAAGTATCTATAATTTTTTATTTAAATTATATTATCACAGCTATAATCGTATAGATCATAACTTCCAAACTTTATCTTCATAAAATTGAATGCACATCAACGCACACTGAAATTATGATCGAATTAGATTTGAATTCTAAGCAGCCTTGAAAAATCAGCACAATATCAGTTATAATGCCATAGTTCAAAACATCACAGATCACTCCGATCCATATGAATGGTTATATGCATGCAAAACAATGATATGTCTCGTGTAATGCATGAATTATTATACCTAACTTACTTTTCACTGTGATTAGAACTTCAAATTCGAGAGTGGATTTGAATTGTTTCAAATTTAAAATCTGATGCAGACCTTTGCGCTGTTGTTGATTTGTAAAGTCAGTTTGTAACATTGAGAGAACAATAATCATTATGCAAATTTCAAAACAGACCTGAAATTGAGTGCGTAAAACTCTTAAAAGTTTAGCAGCCGCATAATGAGAATGAACACAGTGTATTAAATTTATTATAGTATTCATTGAATACTAAATTATTGTCCCAGTAGAAAAGAAAGCCAACATTTATAGAAATGCCAAAACGGCAATAAATACCACTAATCTATGCTTATTTAGAAAAGACAATGGACGCCCCAATAATCATATGCAAGAATTACATCACCTCTGTAAAAACGTGCGCTAGTCACTCTGACAGGTGAATGTTACCACTAATAAACACATCATGTTGAGCAAGATTAAAGGACTCTAAAAACTATCCCCATTGAAGAGAAGTCGTCAATTAATATTTTAAACATCAGGTACACGAGTATTCAACCGTCAATGATGAATGGATTTTGCACTTATGCTGAAAGAGTTATGAGACAGAATATTTTCGTAGGTACTTGTTAACACACTAACTAGCAATATTCTACTGACATACTTGTACATTTAAAGATGTGAATTTTAAGTAGGTGAAGCTGTGTAAACTAATAGAGAAATGATTCTCTGTGAATGAATTATGAAGGAACAATTTTATAATATAAATGACGGTAAGGAGAAAGTATGGAATGATTAATTACTGGTCTCTGGAGACAGAAAATTTTAATAATTATTATGGGTGTTGGAAGGATCACCAATGAATTTGAATATTGTTATTTTCTATTTGGATGTGAAGAAACACTCAAGATTTTTGGAGAAAACGTGGAAATCGACCTGAGCAGTATTGTATACCAGTATTCAATATTTGAGTTGAAGTTGTATTGCTAATGACTATCAATCCAATGATTACTCCTTTCAAACTCTCAATGGTTTCAAATGCATATGGAATAAAGAACTGCTAAGAAATAGAAAATTGGAATTGAAAAAAAAATGAAAATTGGAAAGTATATTATTCATAAATCAAGAAAATTTTCTGGTAAAATTGACCAATCATTATATTTTATACATTTTTCAATTCACTTTTTGTGTAGTTGAGAAGTTGATATTGTGGTAATTATTCATATTGAATGAAAAAGACTGAGAAATTGTCAAAAAAGATTAAATCTGTGTTTTTTTTTAATTTCTTAGTCTTCTTCATTCAATTTTTCAATTCCATGACTGGAATCAATAAATTAAATTCGTTTATTGATGTGTACCGTTCTCGTTGAGAATTTCATGAATTTAATATTTGGTATTCATTGGCATAAGAGATCAAAATTTATTTATTCTGTGAATTTCAATTATCTTACCTGCACCCAACAGTTGCATACCAACCCCACTTATTTTTCAGATCAGTGAGCTTACCTGAAAAAAGAATGAAATTCAATTAGAGAACTGCAATGTTTGACATATTCTACACATCATAGACTTCACTCACAAGAACCAATCTGTATAAATATGGAGAAACAATTAGGCTACTATATGGTTCTGTATTTCAAATAAAATTTATTGTTCCACGCACGTTCAAAGACCTGTTAATATTATGTATAGAAACGGTAGAAAATTAGACTTTCATTTTTTGAATAGGTATGTTTCTCAGTATTCTCAAGCGAAATAAGAATATTCTTCCTACTGTCAAAACAAGGCTACCATAAACTTTCTCCTTAACTGATGCATATTCCTATTGTTCTCGGCCACGAACACCTGATAAAGGACGTTTCAATGCCATTTTATTGCGAATCTCATTCTTGAATATTTCATGAAAATATTATCAAGATTCCCATTGATAACATGAGTATTGCCTGCCTTGTCTATACACAGGTACACACCTTTGAAAAGATAAAAAAATCATTATTCATGCGCGGTAATATACACTCTTTGTATTCTATCCTTGTTTTATTTTATGTTTAAATTCAATTAGAGTTTCAAAGTCACACTCTGAATTATCTATTCAGAAATATGTTATTTCATTCTATTATCACGACCTTGAGATAAGTAATGTATTTTGCAATCTGTATGATTGTACAATGTATTTTGCACGTTCAAAGGTAAGTTACCAAACACAATGTTTAGAATTATCAAGTGAAAACAGCAGCATTGTTCCAAAATACGTCATAAGTGTTAACCATCAAGACAAAATACAGTGAACGGTTTTATCACGGAAAACTATGATATGGTATTTTTAATTCTTATTCATATCATGTGATATGCTACAGGCAAGCCATTTCGCAAATGAAGAGACTTGAGACACAATATTGATACAAGAATAACTTATATCAAAAGGAATGATGCTCAACTCTAGACCCATAATAAATTCTCACGAAAATATCTATAGCCTTTTCTTCACCATTACCAATGACATACATGAAAGCCGCAATTTATTATTGAAGTAGTTACAATGTTCAACTCTGCATATGTTGTGTTGTAATGTTTTCTAACGACGTGGTTAAGTGGTAAAGTGCACATTATTGTACAAACTTCGCCACGTCAACAAATAAACAAATCATTTTATTCTATTCTATTTATTCTATCAACTAATCAT
The DNA here is from genome assembly GCF_014356525.2 of Nilaparvata lugens. Lineage (NCBI taxonomy): Eukaryota > Metazoa > Arthropoda > Insecta > Hemiptera > Delphacidae > Nilaparvata > Nilaparvata lugens. The sequence continues at coordinate 17,880,450 of NC_052514.1, forward strand.
GGATCATCCAACTCAAGCATTTGAAAATTATAGTAATTGAACAAAAGCCACCATAAATTCCATGAGTTTCTTCAATACTATTCAGTACAATCAAAGTGGTATCATTCATAAGTGGTAATATTCAGTATAATTGAATTGGTACATTGAAACAATGTTGTTTGCCTAGATACTAGACCAACTCACATTCAAATACCTAGGGAAGTTTCACCATATACCTAAACACTACAAAATTTATGTACACCCAACTAATTCCAGTTACAATTATTATTCAGCAAGTGCGAATACTCCATAAACATCTCAAACAAACCCCTACTTACCATTACAACCTTAAATTGCAATCTACGAGTTTGTGCAATGGTGGTGCACCTACCAATCATACTACAAACTACATCAATAATAATATTGAATCCAAGTGCGGCAAATCTCACAAATCACAATCAAGGCATAGAGAGACAGCCACTGGCTACATAACTCAATAATCACACTGAGAACTATATAGGCCGATAGGCTGGCAATTCAAACTATTATCTCAGATAAGTATCGGGAAGTTATAGATGTATCAGGTTTTGTAGCCAGCGGTGAATCTAGTACACTATTAGTAAGTTTTTTCGACTGCAGGGTACACTATAACTCGAGAAACTGTGAAGAAGTGACATGCATTCAAGGGTTATAGCTTGCTGATCATATAAAATCGTGTTGGTTCTTATATCTTACTGTATAGGCTAGATATGTGAAGGTTTGAATGGATTCATATAAGATATATCGGCTACAGGGTACATTAGTGTGTAGAATGTACAGACCTTCTCACAATCCTGTTCCCCTGCTAATCCAAGCCAAGAATGTCGTCTACAGGAATAGTTGGCAGTTATTTGGTTACATAATATTGTAACATATAGGAGACATGTAGTATGTTGGATATGACACCCTGCCGTAATGACTTCACCCAGCCAGGTCACTCAATAGTGGTGGGTTTAACACAGGAATGCCGGCGCATTATTTACTGTTGACCGCGAGCTTATAAATAATTGTCGCGTACATTTCTTTGTCGCGAACATGAAATATTAATGGACATGACCGACCCTTGGCGTGCAATTCCGCCGCTCCTCAGCTCATAAAAACGCAGCTAAACTTGTTACATGTGAGTGCAATTCTTTATTGTTGTCCCAGTTCCAAATAGACAATAAGTTGTATGGATGTTTCGAGAAAACATGAGTTGGAGGGTTTGGGTGTTGGCTGTAAGGACGGTTACAACACATCACCAGAGAGAACTTATAAGATTGTGATGTCTTATACTTTAGATTATTCTATCTCACCTACGATTGTCTAAAACTTATAATTTTTTTTTATTCTATGACACATGACTAGACAGAGACATCTACTGCAATTGCGCTCTAGTGTAACAATCTTCATTTCTCTTATGCCAATTTCACTATCAGCTTGTCTACAGATTTCTTCCTGATGACATTATCAATAATTCACTTTTCTTTGCTGCAACACGATAAAAATACGAGAGTTCCCATCAAATTGATAGCTGAAAGAGACTGATCAGTACTATGTTCCATAGAAATCTAGTAACATTGGAATAACTCATTGCAATTAACGGACTAGACAAGGATAGAACAATATGTGAAACTAGAAAAATAGTGCTTGTCTATAACTTAGTATGTATTAGTGTCTGGTGTTGCTCTTCAACAATACCACTTTTCAATTCAATGGATCAAGTTCTTGAATATTTATCGTTGAGACCATTAATGAATTAAAATACAGTTACTATTTTCGTGTTTCAGTATAATATATTGTAAGGAATAGGTTGAAACTGTGGATATGATACAATTTATAGGAAATAGAGGATAGATACGCAGACAGCACAGCAAAATCTGAAGAGTGATATCAACGAAAAGGCAAAAGGCTACTACCATGAAGAAATTGAATATATTAATAATTGATTAATAACCAGCATCCATATTGCCTTTTCTACCACACAAAAGACTACACAATCTTGATTTATGTACTGTGTATTGCATGAATTAATGATTGTAGTGTATTACCAATTAGGAAACAATATGGAACCTAATTCAGTAATCCAATGATAAGGAGCTGAAAACTGATCGAGGCATCAATCAGGCCTTGAATGATCCATAAATCATAACCAAATCAAATGAGAAATTTATTGTGCAATCATAAGCAGTCTTTGTAATTTAAATAGCACTTCTTCTAAGCCTAGTCTATCTATTCAGAACCCATGACACACAAGAGCTTGTTTGGTATCAGCGCTACTAAATTAGGAAGCATGAATAATATTAGCAGTTAAATATGTAGTTGTATCATAGTAATAGTAAGTATCATAGTACTAGGCTTAAATAGCAGAACTATGGACAGCTCATTCAAATAGAAATTATACTAGAGCAAATAAGTGGGTGTATTGCCTAAAGCAAGTGAGTGTATTGTCTATTGTCTACCATTATTAACATGAGATATGGAGTGAATTATATTGTATTTTACTAATGATAATGAATGGTTAAAACTTTGTAGCTTATAAATTGACTGTTCCTCTAATGAGTTTCCTTTCCAAACTTACTTTTTTAAACACTTGTTCCTTATTCTTTTCTTTCTCTTTCACATCTTCCTCTTGCCCATCAAATTCCTAAGCTAGGTACTTTATTTTCTATCCTCCTTTAATACCTATTTCCATCTATTGTTTTTAAGTCTCTCTACAAGCACACTGATGCAATCAAGACAGGAACTATTGATCAATTGTAGTGTTGTGATTCATAAGTGGTGTGCTGGATGTAGCACAGGATATGAACGGAATGCTTTCGTAATTCAAGTCGGCATATACGGTAAGGTACAGGCTCCATTGAATGTATAGAGGCCATTCAATTCAAGACTATCATTGGTGTTTAGGAATAATTTAATATTCATTACATATTCAGAAGTGGGCACTTAACGTACGGTATTCAAACATCCAAACTCAATAGCAGGTGGATATGACTAGAAAGAAGCGCATTATTTATGCTTTATGCTGTTTCAATTACTATTTAAGAAAGCAACAGTAACTTATAGTTTTAATTTGTGGGACGAATATAATTATCAAATTTGAAATCTTGAACTAGACCAATTTTCCAGATGAGTAAGTTTTAAATTTGATTTTAGATAGATAGATGGTAGCCTACCTACGTATGTTTTCAATAAGGGAAGATTTTCTCGATTTTATCAATCTAAAAAGCAATGCTACATGACTTGCATATCGTAACACTCATCAGAATAAAGAAATATCGTTATTTATCGCTAGTGTTCACGCGCATCTATAGTCTACTTATAAACAAAGATCTGAGCCAGCTGGTGACAGGACAATATGAATAAAACCAGAGCAAATGCACATGAGCAAGAGCATGGAGTATAAGGTTTTGCTCATGAGCAAAAGGTAGAAGCAAAAGCATTTGCTCATTTTTATATGAATAAGCTTTACCTTAAACTCTTTACCTTATGCTCCTGAACGCTGGAGCAAATGTTCACGTATTTTAAAGATTTTTCATCAGCTGATTCGCTTTTGTAGCCTTACTTTGTTTTTATAGCTCACGGAAGCGCTAAATATGCAAGTAGGGGGCACCGCTTGTGTTTGCGTCGTCTGCTCTGTTTTATATTTATGAATAGAGTTTTAGGTTGGTTGAGTTTAGAATATTGAAATAATAGCGTGAAAAAATGTCATCTCTATAATAATCTTCAGCATATTCTTATAATATCAATAGCCTTTTTATAATCGTCTACACTCTCATATTCTTAGATGCCTATTTCCTATTTTGAGATGGCTATCTTTATAACATTTTTTGTGTAGTTGAGAAGTTGATATTGTGGTAATTATTCATATTGAATGAAAAAGACTAAGAAATTGTCAAAAAACACTGATTTATTGATAATTAGAAAGACCGGTTTAAACTTTTATCAGAGATTGACAATGGTGTAATAACCGAAACCGATCTTTCTAATTATCAATAAATCAGTGGTTTTTGACAATTTCTTGTCTTTTTCATTCAATCTTTATAACAGGTAGCTCACAACCAACAGTTGATAACTATAAAACTATTTTTAGATTTAACCATGATATATATCACCATTATCCCTAAAAAAAGATAGAAATACAAAAGCTATCTTTTGTATTTATTCTTTTGTATCATGGTTGAATCTAAAAAGAGTTTTATATAGTTCTCAACTGTTGGTTGTGATCGTATCTGGTATAGTTTCCTCTTCCTCATACGAATTAGTTGAGCCATTTTACTATGAGCAAAAGGTGATAAGCTGCTCTAGACTCTAGACTAGACTCACCTTTTTTGAAGCATTTGCTTCAAAAGTTGAGCAAATGCTCTAGTTTATTCATACAATTTGGAGCATAAGCTTTTACTTTTGAGCAAATGCTCAAACTATTTTTTTGATGAGCATGAGCAAAAGGTTTTGCTCACGTTTATTCATAGAAAATGAAGCAAATGCTCCATATTGTAGAAGTATAAGCAAATGCTCAACTTTATTAATATGACCCATTAACACTGGAGACATACGAGATCTGCTATCTCTTCATAGTGAATCATTTAATAGAATCAAGAGTTGCCAACAGTTTGTAATTGAATAATCACATTTTTCTCGAACTTTAAGCTTATTTTCAATTATAGGTGAAAATGTTACAAGACATTAATTGAAGAGATTTTCATGCTCAATCTTTTCAACTTGAAATTTTCTGTTTAAATTTTATCTGAAGCCTGAAATTGGAAATCTAAAATCAAACTTTGCATAGATGGGGCGGAGCTCCTGAAATTTTTACAGATATGGGACTTGTGGCAGTTGATAGAGCTTATCAATGACTATTTTAGGTAGGAATTTAATCAAAATCGTTGGAGCCGTTTTCGAAAAAATCGCGAAAAACCCGGTTTTTGAAAACATTTTCTATATTTTAGCCGCCATCTTGAATTGCATTTGATCGAAATTGTTCGTGTCGGATCCTTATATTGTAAGGACCTCAAATTCCAAATTTCAAGTCATTTTGTTAATTGCGAGATGGGATATCGTGTACACAGACACGTATACACTCATATACTCATACACACACACACACACACACACACACACACACACACACACACACACAGTTACCCGCTAGTAGAAAATGAAATTAAAGCGAGCGACATCAAATTAGTGGTGGAATTGAGACTGTGTCTCTTCGTCTCTTCTCAAACCAGACCTTCAGTTACCCCTTATCACCAACCCAAAAAGTCGAATAGTCTCCACTGAAGATGTTTATCAATGAGAATAGAACTCTCATAATTATGTATGGAGAGAATTAGAGAAATGTGAATTGGAATTGATAAAATATTATTATAATTAGACATTAATCTGCAAATAGAAGCACCAGTTCAAGGTGAAAGATAGGATATCCAATATCACCAAAAAACATTGACGAACTTGAGAGAGGAAATACTCATCATTATTTACAACCAAGTGCACTACTTTTTGGATCTTCATTAAACTATATCTCAGTTTCCTTACCGTAAAAAGCAATTGGACCGACAAACGACCTTGGAATTTAGTAGGCTTGTGCCTAATTGAAGCGACCTGATTCGGAGTATGATCCAGTACATGATACGAGTTTAATTAAAGGTTCAATTCACAAATAACAACAAGCGGGTATCCGATCTGATGAGAACTATGACAGGTGGGATGGGAAAACATCCTTCAAACTAGCCTCGTTATTCGATATGATGCCAGTTCGGCACATAATTGACCCGAGAAAATACCAAGGAACAATGGAAAAAGAAGAACTCATCACTGTAATTCCAATGGAATATTTTCCATGTCATCACGAATCAGTAAAGAGAATAGAAGCACAAGTCTATTTCTATAGCCTCTGGTAGCTTCCAGAATCCTGTCTGGAAAGAAGGAAATGTTCAGGTTTCATTGAGAAATGAATGAATGACCAACTACACCGCGATTTATTTCATGAACAATACGTTGCAGTGTAGTACGGTATGTTTGGGAAAATATGAACCTCATTATTATACTGCCCACTTCAATAGATAATTCAGGTTAGTTGGACAACATGAAACATTACAAACATAGAGACCCAGCCTTGGGTTCCAGTTCCAGCTTCTAGATCTTTTGGATGGAAACATTAGGAACTTTTACTTTGATTAGTAAAATTTGAATGAATCTCTTTATCAGCGTGATAAAAAACCAAAATTACTCATAAAGCACATGAAACACAATAACTCAACAATTCTACTAGCTGAACTGTGTCGGTGTTCGTATGAAATTCTTTGTTTAAAATGTATGAATTTAAATGCTTTGTATTTGATGGGAATGAAAGCATATATTATACACAGTTTTGAATATAAAAATTGAACATTTTTCTGTGTATTTAAATAGGGGGTAAAATACACTGAAAGTGGATCTTTTTATTTTTTTTTTCATCAAATTTCAATTATGATACATGATTTTGAACCGCCTTGATGAGCTGAGAAGAATGAGCTGTAGTACGAGGAGATCTGATCATTCTGACAAAAGTTATAAGTGTTTAAAGTTTTGATCCTTGACGTATCCTTAAGACGTACCCCCCACTAGGAAATACTGAAATTAAATGTTTCTAACGGGTGATTGATTCTCATAGAAAATAGCCCGCGTGAAATTATTTCAGCCGAAATATGTATTTTTTTGTTAGGAAGGCCTTGAAAAGGTATTAAAATGAAAATTTTTTATTTTGGCTGTAGGACATGATTTTCTATTTTTGGGTATATCCCCCCTCCCCCCACTACTAAATTCGAAAATTCCTAAGGAACCCTGTTTGTAATGAATTGTTCTTTCACGTGATATGTGGTATTTTATCTATACTAGAAAAATATCCATGTTGTATACTGTATAGTGTAGAAGTGGTAGGTTTGCATAATTTAAAACCCCTCAAGGAATACCCCTTTCTTGAAAATTCGTAGCTCCGGAACCAAAAATGGTAGAATCCTGCGCGACCACTCAATTTATTTGAAATTTTATTCTCTTTAATTTTGTTGAGAATTATTTTTCTTGAGAAACTCAAGGTTCACGAGATAAAATGAGAAAATTGAAAAAAGTCCAAAATTTTGGGGGTTTTTGGGGGTGAAGCCGCCCTCTGGCGTGTCAGCAAATTTCAGATTCGAATTCAGCGCCCGAAAATACATACAGAAGCACCGACAAAAATTTTTTCGGGGCTGTTTCCTGAAAAACGACCATTTGACTGGACTAAGTCCATTATTAACTCAAAAGATTCGGATGAATGACGATGACTGCATAGTAGAATAATGTACAAATGTACTTATACAATATGACCTCTGATTCATAGAATGCTCTCCTATTGTTTATCAAACTGAACTATCCATAAAGCTTAAACTATCATTCACGATTCATAATTCTGAAACTTTTGTCTTTATTCTATATTTAAGATTTCGTAAGTCAAGCCACTCCTCTAGTGATTCCAGTTTTATTACTCACATTATTGACTCCCAGAACAACCTTAAAATAATTGAGTCATAATAGACAAGCAGTTATTGGGTCAGTCATGTAGACATGTCCTTAGATCTCAATCTTTTGTAAAACAATATTACAAAAATATCTCCTGAATCAAGATAACTCTCAAGAACAATGTACTTTCAGATAGACATGTTATGCAATGTAGAACGAAAACTGTGGAAGAGTGACTTATAAATTTTATTGTGATTGTTATCTTAATATTTAGGGGGCACGTCTAAAGAGGTTTTCTCTATCTCTATTGGGCGGTACTTGCTTTCGAGCATTCTCAATATTTGTTCAACTTAATCAGTTATTAGTCATCTAATACATTGAAAATCAGGTAGGCTACTCGGATTGAGGTTAACGATTAATTGAAGGGTATCCTGCTTATGAAAGCAATCAGGCAGAAATAAGGTACTACTTTATAATTTGTTATATCTTCATTAGTTTATCTTGAATCCTGAAGGGAAAATATATACTCCAGAATAAATGAATAATATCTCAAAGTTTAATTGAAGGGCATCCTCCTGAAGACAGCAATCACGCAAATATTATTAGGTTCTACTTAATTACTTTGAATATCTTCATTAGTTCATCATGGATGCTGATGGGAAAATACTCTGGAATAGATTAATAATATATCTCTCCTACTCTCCAACTCCAACTTCAGACAAAATGTTTGCTTATACCAATTGCAGGTTTGAATACAGCATACACCCGGTTCCACAAAAGCAAGTAAAATTTTAACCATGATTAATTTCACGAGAACCAATCAGAGATGCCTTTTTGATAAGACGGCTTCTCTGATTGGTTCTCGTGGCAATAATCACAGTTAAAATTAAAGTGGCTTTTGTGCAACCGGCACATAGAATTTGAATGAATACCATGTGATAATAGTTTGAATATATTACATGGAAAATGTAATACGGTACTAATAAAGCCATGCTGTCCTAAATTTGACTTTGTTTTCATTTCTTGTCGAATTTTAGTGTTTTTTAATACAATTAAAAACATATGAGTTTTCATCACAAAACGTAAAAGACGAGTACCGTACCGTACCAAATTCAACTAAGATTTATCTTAGGGCACTTTGTATTATCTTGTGAAATAACTGTCAGATTCAAATCAAGTACTACACAACAAAATTTGTTTTTGAAAAATTGAGCTTTCAGTCGTGGTTGTACGTTAAAATATAAACCCACTACACAGCATCCCAACTGTTTTTCAGAAAATAAACTTTTCACAGAGACGAGGGAAGCCTAGTTTAGACATGAACAACAACAACCCACACAATCCTTTGGGGACAGTTCCTTCAGCTTGTAAAACTGTAGCACAAATGAATTCAGTTACTTCAGGCTCCTGTAGTAGGATTGTTCGCAGCCACAAATGAATTCAGTGGATTATCTTGAAGCTTGAGCCAACAGTTCGCACAGACAATGCTACAGTAGTAGCAAACAGCGAGCAGAACCCGACTGGAATCTAACCGGGACATGTCGTCCATATATGGCCAAACCCTGGCTGGCTTCCGGAGTCTCGACTACACACTAGAGAATACATTAATAGCATCTAAAACCTATATAGTTATATTCTATTCATTAGTCACCTCGAAAGAGGTCGATGTATCGCAGCTACAGAGTGTGACTCATGACGGAATCAAGTTTCCGGGGACCTCACATCTACCCAACCAACCTAACCTAACCTAAAAGTGGAGAAGCCGCTCAGCAGACCTGAACCAAGGTCGTCGCTGACGGTGACGGTGCATCATTTTATTGGCGTTAAACGCTTTTCGCACACCACAGTGAAAGTAGTACTGCCGCAGCTATTTAATTATCCGGCTAGCAATATTATTTGGAGCAAAAATGCAGCAGTTAATGGAATAACAGTGTTTTATTGAGGGAATCACTGCAAAGTTGGAGAAGATAGACATAGGATTCTATATTGGAATGTGAATAAGTGATACTTTATCGAGTGCAAAGCTCATAGATGAGAATAAATGATAAGAGAGTGTAGGACTAACTGATGATTTATAGAGTGTAAAGTATGAACCTTTCTAGAGTGTATGGGTATCCTCATGAAGACAGCAATCACGCAAATGTTATTAGGTTCTACTTAATTACTTTGAATATCTTCATTAGTTCATCATGGATGCTGATGGGAAAATACTCTAGAATAGATTAATAATATATCTCTCCTACTCTCCAACTCCAACTTCAGACAAAATGTTCGTTTATACCAATTGCAGGTTTGAATACAGCATAGACCCGGTTCCACAAAAGCCGGTTAAATTTTAACCATGATTAATTTCACGAGAACCAATCAGAGATGCCTTTTTGATAAGTCGGTAAAAATTACCGTGATTAATTCACGAGAACCCATCAGAGAAGCCGTCTTATCAAAAAGGCATCTCTGATTGGTTCTCGTGAAATTAATCATGGTTAAAATTTAACCGGCTTTTGTGGAACCGGCACATAGAATTTGAATGAATACCATGTAATAATTTGAATATATTACATGGAAAATGTAATACGGTACTAATAAAAGCCATGCTGTTCTACATTTGACTTTGTTTTCATTTCTTGTCGAATTTTAGTTTTTAATTCAATTGAAAAACATATGAGTTTTCATCACAAAAGGTAAAAGACGAGTACCGTACCAAATTTAACTACGGTAAGATTTGTCTTAGGGCACTTTGTATTATCTTGTGAAATAACTGTCAGATTTAAATCAAGGACTACACAACCAAAATTGAGCTTTCAGTCGTGGTTGTACGTTAAAATATAAACCCACTACACAGCATCCCAACTGTTTTTCAGAAAATAAACTTTTCACAGAGACGAGGGAAGCCTAGTTTAGACATGAACAACAACAACCCACACAATCCTTTGGGGACAGTTCCTTCAGCTTGTAAAACTGTAGCACAAATGAATTCAGTTACTTCAGGCTCCTGTATAGTAGGATTGTTCGCAGCCACAAATGAATTCAGTGGATTATCTTGAAGCTTGAGCCAACAGTTCGCACAGACAATGCTACAGTAGTAGCAAACAGCGAGCAGAACCCGACTGGAATCTAACCGGGACATGTCGTCCATATATGGCCAAACCCTGGCTGGCTTCCGGAGTCTCGACTACACACTAGAGAATACATTAATAGCATCTAAAACCTATATAGTTATATTCTATTCATTAGTCACCTCGAAAGAGGTCGATGTATCGCAGCTACAGAGTGTGACTCATGACGGAATCAAGTTTCCGGGGACCTCACATCTACCCAACCAACCTAACCTAACCTAAAAGTGGAGAAGCCGCTCAGCAGACCTGAACCAAGGTCGTCGCTGACGGTGACGGTGCATCATTTATTGGCGTTAAACGCTTTTCGCACACCACAGTGAAAGTAGTACTGCCGCAGCTATTTAATTATCCGGCTAGCAATATTATTTGGAGCAAAAATGCAGCAGTTAATGGAATAACAGTGTTTTATTGAGGGAATCACTGCAAAGTTGGAGAAGATAGACATAGGATTCGAGTAATAAGTTAAAAATCGTGATCTTAGATTATACTAATAAGGTTCCGAACGATTCAATGAGAATGAATTTATTATGTTGAATTTATGCTACAATTGCAATAGAGACTGAAAAAGTGTAGCTGAACAGTTTTGAATTATTACGAAGCATTTCTGTGAGCAATACTGAACTGAATAATGTGAATTAATTTAGCACAATAGTAGTGTTTAAACTTGATTTGAGTATAGAATTTGATTCAAGCTGCTTCATATCAAAACAAAAAGATAACAGGTAATCTGTGTAAAATTCACTATGAGTAATTGCATGTATAGATTGATGTATGGTAGGCTCCAGATTGATTAGATGGATTGGCCAGCCTACAATATCCCATTCCTGAGCTCACTTTCATCCCCGAAAACTAATGAATTAGAGTTCGAAAATAACATTTTCCTCACTACTTGTCCCATTACAAAGCCAGTAGCTACTTTGACCAGTCGAAAAAACAGGTTAAAAGGACGATTACAAGAAACCGGTACAGAGGAGAGGATGGAGAGGATTAGAGAATGAGAGTGAGAAAATAGAGGAGAAATTAGTGATTAGAACTTTCATCTATTAGCACCTGTGGACGTTTTCGTCTACTGCCAATCACTCAGCTATATACAAGTGAGATTCACTTATTTGAACTGTCAGTATTCTTTGTAAATAACACCAACGCTTCACATTCAGATAATGCTGGCAGTTTAAATTGAATCTGACTAGATCTGTCCATCCAACAGTGGCGGTTGATGCTGCTGCATACATCGATTAATGCGAGTACACTAATTGCGTTAGCCTACTAAACTTCGGTTAGCAACTAATCCATGCACACTTTTTTCATTAGTCATAGTAGCGAAAGTTACGAAGCGATAAATAAATGCACTACTGTAATGCTAAACATCAGTGAAGAGCTGTCATTCACCAACAATCTACAGTTAGACAATGATTGGTCAGCTGGTTGGATACTCTTTCAAAATCGATTTGGACCTTGACTTGATTGTCTCTCTAATTTCATCATAATCGCAGAGAGATCTTCTTGTCATCTGTTAGGAGAAGTGACAGTGTTACAACTACTTTATTGAACGGCAACAACTGTTGCTAATAAATTGCAACAACCGCAAACAATGTCAATAAAGTTCAACTCAATTTCAACTGACATTTTGATATTTTAGGTTTAGACAGACAGAAGGTTTCGCTGAATAGCATCTCTTCAAAAGTAGGATGTGAAGCTTCTATGGAAACATAAAAGCCAAACTGAAAGGAGTTTGAAGAAAATGTTTATTTTTCTCTAAAGGGTTACTGTGATACACAATTTTCAATTCTTACTTCAAATATTTAATGAAATGTTAGCAAACAAGGGCTGATTCAAATTCGAATCCCAAAACTCTTCTCTTAAATAAATTGACATAAGATATTTTATCCTTGAAACAAGATTGGTTTCAAACGTTGAGGTACTTAAAAGTTCAAATGATTTCATATATGATTTGTAAGACCGAATATTCCTGATAGGATACCTAAAACATCCAATCATCAAAACTGTGATTCCACTCTTAAATTCAAATTCAACTATATTTCTGAGTCAGACTTGATAAAAATAATAATGTCTTTCGAAAATAAACTTTCCTCAGGGCCGGACGACATCCCAATCACGGTTGTTAAAGCAGTCTTACCTGCAATTATCAAACCCTGAGTCATTTGATAAACTCATCCTTAATATCTGGACACTTTCCAAATACTTGAAGATAGCCCGGGTATTTCCTATATTCAAAAGGGTAATGTCAAGGATCCAGCATGTTTTAGGCCAATATCGATTTTATCTGTTTTCTCAAAGATATTGAGCGGGTAGTGTATATTCAATTGATGGAATACCTGGAAAAAAATAATTTAATAGACAAGGAGCAGCATGGATTCCAATCAGGGAAATCCACGGTAACAGCCGGAGTGGATTTCATCGATTCTATCATCAGTGCTATAGACAGGGGAGATAAAACTATAGGTACGTTCTTAGATATGAGCCGCGCTTTCGACAGTGTGAGGCATGATATGTTGATAGACTCATTAAACACCCTGGGAGAGAACGGAAAGGAGGGTGCTTGGTTCTCCTCCTATTTGAAAGATAGGCAGCAATTCGTAGAGATTGAACATATAGATGAAACTGAAACGCTGCGCTACAAAAACAAATATCGCTCCAACATTAGACATTTGAATTATGGGGTGCCTCAGGGGACAATATTGGGCCCGCTGTTATTCATCTGTTTCATCAAGGGGTTGCCTAGAGTTTTCCAAGAGCAAGCTACTTTGTGTCTCTATGCAGATGACGCTAATGTCATCTTCTCAGGTGATACATTGCAAAGTGTAGAAGAGACATCCGCAACTGACCTTTCTCTTATGAATAAATTTCTCAATGACAGGAACCTTCTTCTAAATGTGGGGAAGTCAGTCGTATTTCATTTTCGACGAATCAGAGAAAAAATGAAATTTGCCCAAATGTCCTTATTAATAATGAAATGTTGGAATTAGTAAACGGTACACGATTCCTGGGTTAGAAATCGACAGTAATTTATCCTTGAATAGTCATGTTGTCAGGTAGTCAAAAAAATCTCCCCTGGGCTGTATGCTTTAAGACAAATGTCAAATAAATGCAGTCTTCCAACCATGAAAACGCTTTATCATTCATTGGTACACTCCCATCTGGCCTATGGTTTATGCATCTACGGAGCCACGACCAAAAGCAATCTTGATAGAATTCTCATGCAACAGAAAAAAGCACTCAGAATAATGATGAATCTAAAAAGAATGGACTCTGTAAAACTGGTTTTTTCGCAGCTTGGCATTCTTACAGTTTACGGACAATACGTATTTGATGTAATCATGTATGTTAGGAATTACCCTGTAGAAGAGCTACGGAATGAGACTCATGGGTACAATACTAGATTTGGGAGGTATTTTTAAAGAGGTTAGAATTTTTAAGAAAAAGACGCACTACATGGGAAGGAAATACTTCACAATGCTGCCTTTAGAATTACAGGCAATAGAGAACATTAAAAAATTAAGTATAAAACTCAAGGAGTTTTTAATATCATTGTGTCTGTACTCCCTGCAGGAGTTTGCAGATAGCACTTTACGTTTGTGATTGTTGATTATCGATTTTGTTTATTTATATAGGAGGTTTAAGACTTACTCTTCTACTACATTTTATGTTTATGTTGTTTGTGTATTGACGATGTTCCTAATGTACCTGTACATGTTTATGAATAAAGATTTTTTCAATTCAATTCATTCAATATATTATATTATTGGGATAGAACTCACCTGTAGACTTCTAATGATTAGAAATGATTAGGAGAAGAATTATTATCCTTCGAAGACATGAATTACAGCTACGCGAAAATGTGCTCACCTGGAAAAATAAAATAAGAAATTAGTATTACAATCCGAAATTTGAGATATTTTCTAATATCATTAAAAGTTGGTTGTTGATCCATGATTTTTGTTATTCAGTTTATCAGAAGTTTATTTGACAGACAATATTCTTGATTAATTGGATTCTACATTGAAATTATTATATTTTAAATGAGCCTACATATTGGGGGCATATTACAAACAACAATCCCTATATCGTAGTTATACTGCAGCAGACATGAAGACCTTTAACCTCCAAGAGTTCTAGATCAGATTCTCTTGAGAAGTGGTGATCAAGAACAGAACTCAATATCAATATGTAATGAAAAGTGGAGTAACTCAAGTTCAGACTATCATGAAATGTGGGTTCGAAAACACTTTTTATAGTGAATTATAAATATAGTAATTGAACAAAATTTGGGTGCTATAGATTCGCTCAAAGTCTAGCTTATCAACAATCTCCCGGAAACTGAGAACAAGAATTATAAGACAAGTCGGGAAAGTGCTTTATGCATTCTTCCCCGACCGATGTACGTTTGTAAGTAGGCGTGCTAGTGTAAAATGAGTTTCCGTATGAGGATGAACGCGAACTGCAATTGAACAATGGAAAGGAAACAGACGGACCCATTCACATAGAGCCCGAATCGGGTCGTGCTGAATGATCTTTCCACAATGACAAGTCCACATAGATTCAAATTTCCTTCCAACTTTCTTGAAACAGTTTCCTCATTTCATTACTGTTGATACCCACATGATTTCAATTTCAACTTTCTTGTAACCGTTCATTCCTAGGACTGCTAATAATGCCCACATGATTCCAATTTCAACTTTCTTTGGAAATTCTTCCTTTTACTGTAGAGGATGCCTACATTATTCTGTGCGTGGGTAATGAGGTGGAGGTGATAGGCCTACAATAAATCCCAAGCGTGACCTATTGACCGCAGCGAACGATCCTGCCAATTACTAGAGCCCCTTACAAAATAGTTGTTTTGTGTGTTTTGAGGCATGAGTGACAAAAACGCAGATGCAATATCACAAAAACAAGAAACCATACATAAAAATTGTAAACTAATCTTGCCCATTTATTACTGTACAGAAATTATTTCAAGTATCCAATGAAAGCTATATAAATATAAGGACTTCTGCTACTGAAAATATTGACCGAAGAACTAAACAACAAAAGTAAATATGAAGAATTGCCCATTTCGTTTGGATTTGAAATCGGAGCACAGATCTTGTACTGAAATAAAGTTAATCTTGCTTGTTGCAACACAGCATTAGCAGATAATATTGTAGGAGATTGATTATATTGTTTTCGATTAAAAAATGCATATTAATGTGGCATACTAAAATGTTATTTGCCAAACTGTCTACTTCCTTTCCTATTATTTGTTGTACTTACATGTTGAATATTCCATTATTGCAACATGTACGTCCAAACATTGAACGAATGTGAATGTAGGCGAAGAGATAATTTTCCAACGATTCGAGAGCTACTGTTTGTATGGGTCGGCACCTGGTTCATCTTGCTCGGGGATCTACTACCACAGGCCAAGTTCAACTGCTCCTGAATGATGTTGGGATCTCCAACCATCCGGAAAGGTGTGGTTACAAGTTGGAATTGTTGCTCTGCACTTCGTGAAACCAAACTCTTGTTCTAAGGATACACCCTACAATTTCAACAAGCAACCAACAATTTCTACAATGGAATATTGTGTGGATATCAGTGTATACAGCGGGATGCAACTAACAGGTTTCTGAGTTATCATCACTGTAGGCTACATTGTGATAGTTTGAGTTGAAGTAATTGCGAAGTTTGCCAATTAATAGAACTGGGTAGGGAGCATGTACTTTGTTACAAATTCGAATCAATTGTGATTCGCTGTAACGAAACTTTGACACAAATAGCTACATTCCTCTAATGGTCGTTTCCATGTTTCCATTACCAGAAGTTTGAATCTCAACAAAGTGCAGTCAGTCGTAGCGTACATCTATTTATTACTTATGACTTGAAAAATATTTGATATTTCTCAAGATTCTGACTATTTTGTATAGAATCTCTGTAATATGACAATATATTCTGCTTGTTCCGATCCATCTACGTTCGCTCTACGGTGTAACTTGAAAAATATTTTTCGCCCCACTTGGATGTAATGAGCTGGTTTCCGTGCGTCATATGGAGGCCGAAAATGATTGTTTTCTGACCAGGCCGGTAAAAGTTTTACGGCCCTAGGGCTGTAAAATAGCCTTGAAGTCAGCTGATTCTGATTTGATGTGAACGTGTTTACAAAATGGTTTATGAAACGGAATCAGTTTATGCTTCTAGAATTGAATAAGTATTCTGCAATAAGATACTATCATTCTATTTGGATGAATAAAATACAGATAAGATATATCTTATAAACTATTCAAATTCGATTTTCAGAGTAGGATAGAACTTCTAACCTAAACTTCCGAAGTCAATGACAACAAGCATTGTTGACGTTGACATTCAGATTGGCCAAATTTCAAGTGTGCTAAAACAGCTGATAAAAAAACTTCATTATTTGTGTTTATTATTCATAAGAATCAAAACATTTATAATAATATCATCTTATTGTCATTTGGAAGAATAAAAAGTATAAACTCAACCTCTTACATAATTGAACATAATCTTTTAGGTTATTTAGACAAATCAGAATAAAAAATAAAAATACTTGGAAAATTTCCTAATATTCAGATTACCTCAGATTTGCTAGATCTATGACCTTCCTGTTTTGCTTTCGAAAGTGCCTAATAAACAATTATTCTCATATTTATATTGTTTATTTTTCTGTGTGGCGAAAAATAACGTTCTCATCATGGGCAAAAATGTTTTTCCGGCTCTCAATCTTTTCTAGTCCTCGGCCTACGGCCTCGGACTTGAAAACCGATTTCGAGCCGGAAAAGTCTCATTTTCGGCCCTAGGTGCGAAATATACTATTACACTTTTTATGATTCCGACTATCTTGTGTGAGATCTCTGTAATTTGACACTACAATTCATTTGTTCCGAACATCTGCTGTGTAAAGTTTCACTTGAAAAATATTTCATCAATTCAAATAATATTATCTTAATTATTCAAATATTGAAGAAGTTTCAACTATGACTTCAAAACTCACAGTAATATGAATTTACTTCTCCAGTCGTTTTGTATAATTTTGAGAGGAAGTTTTCTTGAAAATACACTCTATGCTATCCCAAAATATCAAATTTATAATCAGTGAGTTTAATTTTACACAAGAAGTACATTTTGTCAGCCACCATAAGGATTCAGTAATTTTATAACCATTGGAAAATCCCTTGAATGATCTGATCTATACAGAACTGAAGAAGGCTATATCAATCCGGATGTCACACACTGAAAGACTAATACCTTACACTTAGGGACTACATAATCAGGAAACACTTCCATCTCCAAGCATTGTTTAATTCAGTAATGATCTTGATGAACCTTGGTTATGAGAGTGCTCTGAATTTAGATTTTGTCAACTCGAGTCCTTCAAGCTTCAAAGTCGACTCCACCAATAAATCTCTCTTCTCTTCACCACATTCTCTCACCTGTCCTCCCATGATTTAACATACACTTAGTGCAGCACAACAATTCTCGAATAAATTTACATACATCTGTTTATAAGAGAATACAATAGGCCTATACGATTATACCACGGAAACACTTTAAATAGCATTGCGTATGTTTGCAACCACATTGAAGGTCGATTATTATAGTGATTTACACCTTGCATTATCGACAAGTTGCTGGTAATAATGTACTGTAGTGGTTTTGGTGTTTTTGCGCTCTTTCAATTCCTCTACCACACTCTCTCTCTTTCTCTCTCCCAATATAACCGTTATTTCCCTCACTAACCTAAGACAAGTAATATGCACAAGGTTGGTTACTGTTAGATAATAATGCAAGATAAGTACCAAGTATCAATAACTCAATGTTTTTCTCCAAAACTCATAAATTTCTCCTGATGTAAATTATTTCCCAAGAATTTCCGTTAACTTTCACAAATTGAAGACCGATTTATGGGCACTAAACTGTTGGCTAATGTGGAGGGAGTCTCTCTCTCTCTAACAACTATTGTTACCGTAGTTTTACTATCAAGTTATGTAAGATAATAAATAACTTGGAAACATTGCAAGTTCAATGAGTTATTGCTGGGAACTACAAGATACCATGTACCATTGTCAATATTGTTGATCAAGAAATGAGAAATGCACCTCCAACTAACATTGTAGAAAATTTATAAAACCTGAACAGACTTCATGAATAAAGTTTTCAGAATAGTTGGAACATTTTCTTCACTAAACACATGAAAGCAATATTCAGTCATATTTGAAGCACATTAGACTAATTCATTCATTTTTTGAGTTTATTTTGAAATTGAAATTATTTATTAAAAAAAGGTTTACCTCGCGAAGAAGTGACTAAAGCAGAAATTGTAATACGAAAGCAGGTTAGTCATTTTCATGACTTCTTTATCAAATACTTATTGATAAATGCTCCACTAATTCATATTATTACATGATTAATGATACACTACATCATGCTAATTTACACACTTCATGATAACATTTAAATAGGTGATTTTTGTCCATTACAGTAGCTTTACCACTGTAGTTCGAACTCAATAATGTACAGTTCAATAACTAATAATATATGATCAAGCTATAATAACTAATAATATAGGATCAAGCTATAAGCTATAGAATTTATTTCATTTCAAATCCAATCCTTGTGATTCTGACAATTTATTTCACATTAGAAGTAAAAAACTTTTTTTGTAAATAGAAAGAAAAATAAAATCTCAGTACACTTTTTGAATTATTTAATCACAACATGTTGCAACATTGATGCCATTTTCAAGTGATATCTATCTATCTATCAGATTTTTTATTTTTCTTTCTATTTATATTACAAGTAGCCCTATACAGAAAAGAGATACTTTTTTGTAGTTTGTGAACTACTTCATATTTATCAATTTAAATAAGGAATCTAAACTTTTCATAATATCTAACAGTTATTATAACTGGCTGATTTCCGTATCCATAGTTATACATTCTCGAAATTTATGAGACCCTGCACCATTTTCTCCTAGTAAAGAGGTGAAAAGGATTAGATCCAAAAGAGTTACAAAATTACATTAAAGTCGTATACGTAACAAGAGCTTATTCAGCACCCAACATATTTCCGACAAGATACAAGTTACAGACACATTACAGACTCAAGTTACCAAGTCTCAGCAAATATCCTGCGACTTTAGAAAGCACAAAAGCTAGGAAAGTGAGCGGGTATGTCACAACTCAACTCAAACAACGGCATTTCCCATATGAGGCGAACGAGGCTGCGGCTTATAGCAAGTCGTCAGACCTTATGACTGCACTACACATACAGGAGAAAGTAATTTATCGATTTTCTTGCAGCATTCATCGGCAATTCATCTTCCAATATCAATGAAGGTACACCAGATACATTGAAAGAGAAGGAAAGTAACATATGGGGACTCCTGCTGGTCGGTCGCGACTTTCTTACATGGACTAAAATCCGACCATTACTCATTCACACAAATGATAAAAGCCAGAGGTTCATGCATCATAAATGTTTAACACATCGACAATGTATTGACATTGGTGAATAATTTTCATATATTGACAACTACGTAAGAGCAGAGAAAACTTCTATAATTGCTATACTTGTATTCTGTGGTAAGAGGTTTTACGAAATTTCCAATTCTGAAGTCCTAAGGAGAGGTCACCGTAGACATAGATGCCAAAGGTAAACTAAATTTAAAGATTTCAAAAAAATCAATAATACGAATAGTAAATAACCAAATCTCTTTAGAAAATAGAATTTTAATAACATCTATTACTTGAGTTAACCTTTTCGAAAGGTCAAATATGCCATATGCATACTAATAAACACATTTTCAAAAACTGACGTTGTACGAAATACTGACTTTTATTTTTTAGGGCTTCTGAAAGCAATCAAACACAATAAAATAAAAACCTACTTGATATTTTCTATTGTGTTCCAATACGTAAATACTGTATGCAAATTTCTCATGCTTAATATTTCCTAGTGCCCATTAACTATAAGGTTGTAACTATATAGTTATGATGTATTCCATTTAGTGGAATTTATGTTACATTGTTCTACTTTGATTTCTCCATAAGCGTGCACGAATATAACAAAAACATGATTAAAATTTGTTGAATGAGAATTGATATTGTGGAATTTTCCTGTAATTGAAAAACTCAGTTATATTTTTGTCAAATCCACATTTATTGGACATTTATACAGTCGAAACATGATTATTATAAAAGTAACAGTGATAGTAGAAAATAAAATACACTGTATTTGTGAAAACAGGGAAAAATTAAACAATGAGAGAACATCGATATTTCCAAAGAGCTTGTAGATAAGTTCCAGTAGAAAACCAATAACTACCAACAACAAAAATGTCAAAATACTGCTTTCTGAATTTCCGAACTTTCAAACAGCTCAACTTCATTGAAACTTGAAGGCAAATCATTGTCAAGAGGGACCTCATAAAACACGGTCTATATCAGGAACTGAACTTTAAATGATAAAGCGAGTAACCTTGAGTTGAGAATCATCTTACAGGAAACACACTGATCTTCCCAGGATCTTCAATACTATTTTAACGTTAAATCCTGAAATGATTATCAACCTGCAACCAAATCGCTTGAAGGACGCTTCTATTTTATCGGATTAAAAAGAGAGAAACCTACAACAATGATTCACCTTCAGACTTTAACTACGTTCTTGTTTAAATAGTGCAAATGATCCACATCACAATAACCGAGTAGCATAATTGAGATTTCATGACTTGATAGTATGATGGATCATTATTTGGTTGTTAATCCAACAATATTATTCGAAATTTCCAACAAATTCCAAGTATGATTTCTCATCATCATTCACCCATCACCTACGCAAAGGCTTGTAAAGCGCTAGAGCTTGTTTAGGAGAATAGCTTGCAATACTCAGTATGTTCAGTAGTAAATTATTTTTCTATACATTTCTCTCTATGTATATTTTTATGTATTTGTACATGTCTTGTAACATCCAATACTCTTGTAAACATCCAATAAAAATATTCAACAACGTTGAAGATCTACGAACTAATTTCGTGTTTGAATAAGATTTGCTTACCCAATAGGATAGTAACAAGGGATAGTACCCAATAGGAGGATATTGGTTGGATTTTCATGAGATACATGATAATACATTCGTTGCCTGTTTAAGTTTTTTGAGAAAGATATCTGATCACAATTTATACATAGATGAGAAGGTAAATAAGTGCTGTAGATAGATATAATAATGAGGTTGATTGATATTATGTTATACATTTCATATGTCAACAATTCATATTACTAGTCAAAAATTCGGACCTCCACAGGGACCTGCAGTTGGAAGCAGTCGATGTCATGATCACAAAGGCCGCCAGACTCTACATAATCATCAGAACATACAAGCTCTACACCTCATTGACAACTCTAATACAGTGAGGAGATTGAGAAAGAAGAAGCCTACAGATCTCGTGTGAATGTGGCAGATTGATACTGAAAGTAACAGTGCATCGGCATTGCTCAAGGAGTGATACACTCCTTTAGTGTCAAATTTAAACTATAATTGAACTGTTTTTTAACCAAAGTGTTAGATTGCAGTCAAATTACAAGAAATAACTATCCATAAGCTATAAACAATCTATAAGCATTTGCAAACAATTAGGTAATTGCTGTAGCTCTCTATTTAAAAAAATGATTTGTTCAATAAAAGCAAGTCAACATTCAGTACAATTTATTTCAGTTTCATTTTCGTTTACACCAATCCTAGAACTTTCACCTTTATAACCCACACTACAGTAACAAGGAACTCACAATAAACTGTGTACACATCTATCATAGAAATCATTGGATGTTCGAGTCTCCTAATAGCAGTATATGGATGCTACCAGCTCCTCCATCGCTATAAAACCGTTATCCGAATCCTATCAAGTGGTAAACTGGTAAAGCACCGAGCGGCTGCAGCTTATTTGAAACAGTAAACGAGAAGAAAAGAACAATCGAGAAGAGTAATCAACTTTCTTTTCCCAGATTCAGTCCAACAGTTAATCAGTAATAAAAACAATGGAGCTCAATGAGGTGTCATACTGTCGGGAAAACGTTAATGCCAGGTATTGTTACCCCGCAGATAAATCGGACCTGATAATCTTATTTTATTCGCTCTTCAATCGATTGTTTACCGTAAATTGGAAGCCAAAGAGTTCGGAATTATCAGTATCTATTCATCTAGCATCCAAGAAATAACAAGAGTCTCCCTATTACCCGGCTTCTCTCCCGTCAAGAACTGTAGAGAAACTCTCCTCTCTTCATTTACGAGAGCAATCTTCATTGAACGTAAAGATGCGTTCAGAAAAATTACACCGTTACTATATAAATAACCACCACAATTACATTACAAAAGCACATACCATTTACTTCGTGACAGTTATCTATCTGTTGGCGATGATGAAGTGGTAAGTATCGTAGAGATTGATGAACAACGAATAAAAAGAACTTCACTCAAATATTTTAAAACCATTTCCCATTTCCATCTCATCAACAAAGTGCAGTGACTTAATTCACTAGAATTAATCATACTACATAGATTGACTCCACTCAAATAGCAACTTTTCATCAAGTAGTTGGAAACTACTATCTCTTCAAGGACAAGCAGTATCACAATATAATGGGAGTGAATGAAAACCACTGATTATAAACAAATAAAATAGGAGAATGATACTCATTTTAGCATTAACAGACATTCGGAAGAACTTTTGAATTTCAGGAATGTGATTCCAGAATTTAACTGCCTAAAGGGATAAAAATGAGTTTGGTTGAACTCCATTAATATTACCGATGCTATTAGAGAAGTTCTTAACAATCATTTTTTTTTCTAACACAAATCATTTTTTTCTGAATTGTCTATTAATAGTATACTATCACATTTCTTCAAATGCCTATTTTCCATTAACACTATTCAATCGAATATAGGCTATGTAGACATAATAGAAATCGATCGAACCATATTTTAACAAAATTGCTCACTCTTCAAATTGATTTGGCTTCCAGTTGAATGAGCAGCACCTAGCTATCCAATAATGCATAAGTATTTCATGAATTACAGAATGATTCTACAATTCTTCTTCAATGCTCTTGTTCCAACCCAAGTGATTTCCCTAAAAATGATTTTAATGGAACTTGATCTTAAACTTAACTAGAATCGCAGATTGAGAATCAGAAGAAAGCATGGTTAGGAACAACTGAAATTCCTGTCATAGCAGTGGTTGAAAGTTTACTTTGACGTACCGTAATAAAAATATAGAAATACTGCAATTACGTGAAATTACAATCCTTGGCCTCACAGTCACTATTTCCGCAGCAAAACATGACAAAAATTCTGCCTGTTTTTTGTACAAGAGGCTAACATAATAAACGGAATGACTTTCACTGAGAAGAGTCTACTTGGCCGGTGTTTCGCATTCAAATAAAAGTTCAATACTCCTGCTGAGAATAACAAGGCCTTGACAGCACATTTGGGAAATGAAAAATAATATGAATAAAAACGAAAGAGAAATCTGGTGGAATGCATAAGGAGAATGGCGTCTGTGTACCAATTTCCATAACAGACGATTGGTGAGATACCGTCTCTCTACTAGAAAGAAACATTATTATTGGTATGACCATATTCATTGAATATAATTTATAGTTTGAGTTGCTATCTAAATACAAAACTTCCAAGTCCAATGATTTTACTGACTTGGTTCGATGAATATTGGGCGTTTAGATAAATCAATTATCATGTTCAACTAATGTGAATATCAATTCGATTCAGCATTCGAGCATTACTACTTATTCCTAATTTGTACAACCTTATTTGATTGGAAGGGTAAAAGAAAACGAACCTTGAGCTATTTCTCTCTCGAATTAAGGTAAAATATAACACACTAAACCTCATCAACAAAGTGTAGTGACTTAATTCACTAGAATTAATCATACTACATAGATTGACTCCACTCAAATAGTAACGTTTCATCAAGTAGTTGGAAACTACTATCTCTTCAAGGACAAGCAGTATCACAATATAATGGGGGTGAATGAAAACCACTGATTATAAACAAATAAAATAGGAGAATGATACTCATTTTAGCATTAACAGACATTCGGAAGAACTTTTGAATTTCAGGAATGTGATTCCAGAATTTAACTGCCTAAAGGGATAAAAATGAGTTTGGTTGAACTCCATTAATATTACCGATGCTATTAGAGAAGTTCTTAAGAATAATTTTTTTCTAACACAAATCATTTTTTTCTGAATTGTCTATTAATAGTATACTATCACATTTCATCAAATGCCTCTTCTCCATTAACACATTTCAAATCGAATAAAGGCTATGTAGACATAATAGAAATCTATCGAAACATATTTTAGAAAAATTTCTCATTCTTCAAATGAATTTGGCCTCCAGTTGAATGAATAGCATCTGGGTATCCAACAAAGCATATGTAATTCATGAATTGTAAATCATGATTCTACAATTCTTCTTCAATGCTCTTGTTCCAACCCAAGTGATTTCCCTAAAAATGATTTTAATGGAACTTGATCTTAAACTTAACTAGAATAGCAGATGGAAAATCAGAAGAAAGCATGGTTAGGAACAACCGAAATTCCTGTCATAGCAGTGGTTGAAAGTTTACTTTGACGTACCGTAATAAAAATATAGAAATACTGCAATTACGTGAAATTACAATCCCTGGCCTCACAGTCACTATTTCCGCAGCAAAACATGACAAAAATTCTGCCAGTTTTTTTGTACAAGAGGCTAACATAATAAACAGAGTTGACTTTCACTGAGAAGAGTCTACTTGGCCGGTGTTTCGCATTCAAATAAAAGTTCAATACTCCTGCTGAGAATAACAAGGCCTTGACAGCACATTTGGGAAATGAAAAATAATATGAATAAAAACGAATGAAAGAGAAATCTGGTGGAATGCATAAGGAGAATGGCGTCTGTGTACCAATTTCCATAACAGACGATTGGTGAGATACCATCTCTCTACTAGAAAGAAACATTATTATTGCTATGACCATATTCATTGAATATAATTTATAGTTTGAGTTGCTATCTAAATATAAAACTTCTAAGTCCAATGATTTTACTGATTTGGTTCGTTGAATATTGGGCGTTTAGATAAATCCATTATCATGTTCAACTAATGTGAATATCTATTCGATTCATTACTACTTATTCCTAATTTGTACAACCTAATTTGATTGGAAGGGTAAAAGAAAACGAACCTTGAGCTATTTCTCTCTCGAATTAAGGTAACACACTAAACAAGTGATTCATAACTGATAATTTTAAAATTGATTAATATAATTTTAGAATTACAAAATTTCAGCTCTGAAACACTTCACAGCTCTGTGCTAGAGCCACTATGATGAACCCATTTCTCGAAATTGTCAAATATAGCAAGTAAACGGCTATGAAAAATTAATATTATAGCATAATATAAGATGTTCACACTATTAATTTAATTCACTGTGTTAGACATGAATTTGCTGTGAAGGTTATCACACCAATATATCTCACACTGAAGCATATTTGAATCATCATTATCATCTCGAAGATAGCTCATCAATGCAATTCCAATGTACAAGGTAGACTCGCAAATTTTATGCCTAATCAATTCCAATCAGAGAGTAAAACAAATAAACAAAAATTATTACAGCACGAAAAACAAGGAGTAAAATTGTTTATCTAATAACAGGCGGCTCTCTAACACAACAAACACGCATTAACGAAAACTACCTGGCCATGAGAATGAATTGTTATCCGGAAATACGTACGAAGAGGAAATACCCGTACAATTTTTCAAATCAATATCAATATGTTGCAGAATTCTTCAAACCAGATTGTGCGGTTACGATCGTCCTTACACGACTACACCAGCGCTAAATAAGGCAAGACCTTAATTTATAACAATCGGTTATCTAATTTTGAAATTCGTCCTTGATTATAGTGGAGACTCGTGTACAGACAGAATCGAGCTGGAAAAGCCGGTGTCTTTTAACGTCTATTGACTTTTACGACCTCATAGTTTAGAAGCTGTTAATGTGAGCATTACACATTGGATATCTATTTATATACGCGTCACATACTACAATCTACATATCGGGTTGGATAAGAGCCATTTGGTTGGATACCATTCGGCTCTTGTTGGTCTCACAGTTCTACACGGTGTCTCAAGACCTGCAATGTCCTTGTTCTCCTTGTAGCATGCATTCCTACATCCTAACTAAAGCTAACCTACATCCACCAATAAATCACTGTTGATATAGCTCATACCTACAACTGGTCGCTGATTAAATCAATTTGACAAAGTAACAAGTGAATTATTCACTTCAGCTCTATCGTTTTTATCACAAACACAAGACATCTCACATAATTCAACTATTAATCAATAACTCTTGATTTATACTGCCCTTCATCTTGTCTGTGATTTATCTATTTCGAAGATAATGCCTGGATTAATTATCCACTACTTACTACTATCTACTATCCTCATAGTAGGCCTAGATCCCACTCCTACTATCCCCTCATAGGTTTCATTACATTACCTTTCTTCTCTTCATCATCATTGTTGTTTTACATACCTTCATCATTGCACCAACTTTCTCCATATATCTTGCAATGTAGTTTTCACAAACTTCCAATCCAATAAAAGAATCAAGAATATCCATGCTGATGAGAGTATTTTATTGCTACTAAGAAATTTCTACCAAGTTATTTAACTCGAATCGGGCAATAATCTAATTTATAATACATAATAGAATTCATATAGAATTTTAATGGACACAAAATCACTTAGAAGACCTTACCATTTGAGAAGTTTGGAAATAATATTTGATATTAATATTTCTAAATTGGAAAATAAAATTTTAAAACAGACCAAATAAGTCTCTCGACAACTGCTATCATTGGAAGTGCACTATTAATAATAGTGGAAAGATCTTTAATGGATGATGTGAATTATGAATTAGAGAAATGCAGTAGGTCTATATGCAACATATTTCATAGGTTTAGAAAGATTCAAGATCAAAGGAAAACGGAGTTGGTTCTAGAGTTTTTTCATTTAATTATCACTCCAAGTTATATAATTTATTTATTGATTTTCAACTGCATCACTGTCATTTACTTAAGTGGTATCCATAGCAGAATTCTATCAGAATTGCAACAGAATGAATGAGTTTATTAGTTTTTTTTGTTACTCAAATGTTACAGTTGGTTACTTTGGATTCATTCCAAAATATGGTATAAAAGTACATAAAAACTTAAGCAGATCACCCCAGTTGTAACCCAGTTGCAACGTTCTCCACGGAAAAAATAACCCAACGTCTAAAGAATTCAAACCCGAAATATTATGAGAGTAACTGATACATTGAAATAAAATAAAATAGTAGGTAAACAGTCACAATATTTGCCATAAAGGGATGACGGTGAAGGAATCATTCGGATAAGTGTAAGATGTTACACTGAAATATCCTACAATAGTACGATAAGATAAATTACAGTAATGTATTTCATTTGTACATACGAGCCAATCCCAAAAACATAATCACACGTTTCGTAACGTGCTTATTGTATCATGACTATATTTTCAAGGAACAATAATTATCACGGATTTATTACTCACACACCTTCTATCGGTTGTCAAATATCACACTGACGTTCTGTCGTAACAATAGTTACCAGTATTGTTCGAGAAATACGCAATTTAATTTTGGTGAATGACTGATGGAGAAAGGTGCTATACTGTAGAAACGACACGTGTCCACGGAGTTCAGCTTGTGGCTTATACAAACTCGTGTCGCTTCTAATGCCGACTGTGCTGTAGTAGATATGGTGTGGCAAAAACGTGAATTCATAAAACGACCGACGGCCATCACAGGTCGAGAATCGAAAACGTAATTGCGAATAAGTGCAATAAGGTTGAATGCGAAAAGCCGGCGTTGGTCGTGCAAGTTGCACGTCCTAAGGTCCAGGCGTGATGCAAGTTGCTAAATATCAATCTCGGCCCATTAAACAGCAGGTTGTGCAATTCGGAAAACGGCCAATCAGAAAAAAGCGCGCGAATTATGACGAATGCGCGGGAAACGTGTCGTGTCGTGATTGAGGTTAGAATTCCCTCGCCTAGCTCCACCAAATCAAATTCCCAGATGAATAGAAATTGTATTATTTTCAGTACGCGTCTATTAATTTATTGGATCGAATCGAGTCGTGGCCGTCGCTAACGAGCTATCGAAACCGAAAGTAAATTCCGATAACAATAAATTTATTCTGCTCAATCTCCACCAGGCCACGGCCTTCTCGATCGCAGCAGGCAGGGAGAAAGGCGCTCAGATTGAAATAATTAGAATAACGGCAGAATCACGCGCCTCACATTGTTATTAAAATAAACAGAATGGCAGCCGCCGAGACCTAGCCGACAATTATTATTCAGTAATTGTAAATCGTAATCATTATATTATCTACCTTGCCGCGAAATTGGTTTCTGGAATTAGGTCTGCTTGGCAGTGCAATGAACTTTGAATTTGATTGGATATTTATCTCCTGAGTAAACAATATTTATTAGGGGTAGAAAGCACTTGAAGGAGTGAAATGAGTGATTTGAATGTATCACCTAATTCTCAGCTGAAGATGGAAGTGAATTAAGGATTTTCAGGCTATGTATATACAATAGTTACAAATTATCTTGAATTCCACGTTGGATTATACTCCAATCATTGATTTTACAAGTTTTTCGATTCCTATTCAAATGAATTATTCCAATTACACAAAAATATAATACAAAATGTATAATCCAAGAAGTTACTACGGTAGCTGTTAACAGTGAACATACTGCACTAGAAAAATTTGTAAAATTTGTTACTAGAATCATATTAATTTGAATTAAAATAGAATCCCTCTTCACCTCCTATTTTTGACAAAAATTCTAGTTTTCCTATCAGCTCAAACAACAGAAAAGGTAGAAACAATGGATCAGTTATTATCATACAAACTTTCTGCATAATAGGTCCAACTCACTGAATCACCAATGAATTTTTTTATTAAATTGAGCTGACAGGATCAATTAACTATACTATCAATAAATTATTATAGTTTTCTCTCATGACATATTACAAATTCCAAGAAAATCCAGAACACATTTATCATAATCAAGGCTAAATTCAAGAAAAAAATATTTTGAGTGGAAATCAACAACTTGGGCCAACAAAACGAATGGGCATGTCAAACAATTGATAACACATCAATATAATCTCTGATTCAGAAACCAACAAAATAATCACGTAATACAAAACGACTGGGCATGATTCCATTGATCATGAGATGGATTATTTATGAAGAATCGCTTTATCACACACGACCATGAGATAGAGCAAGTCACGTGAACAGCAAGCAACAATCAGCTGGCATCATCTTATCTCTCTCATGTCGAATGCCTTTTATGGGAGCGCCTCAGGTCGGCTGACATGCATCACTGATAAGAAGAATGCTGGCCAAGGAATTTCAGCTATTGCGATATCATCTATGAGTTGGAGACGGGAAAACAACGATGGAGAAAAATATGAGAGAAACTTGGATAAGGAGAGTTGAAGTGAGAAATAATAGAATTAATTACAAGATGGAGAAAGAAATCAATCAAAGAAAGAGGAGGGAGAAGAGAAGAAATATATTATAATAATGGTGGAGTCTCACCTATATAGAGAAAATGTGAGGGAAAAGTGAAGAGAAATCTTTAGAAGAATGAGGAAGAGTAATAATTTTGAGGAGTAAGCAGGTCGAAAAGAGTGTGAATTGTAGGAGAGCGATGATATTAAGAGGTAATGGAATAAGGAGGCAAACTTGATGAGGATTGGAACGACAGGGCAAGAATAATATTTCAAGAAAGAGTAGAAGGTGAAGGATAGACAGAGGTGAACGAGGAGTTGAGAAAGTGCAATAGTAAGAAAAATGAATTACTGTAATAATAAGATAAATTTATTGAGAAAAGAGGACGGTGAAGCTGGGTTTATTTATTTATAAAATATGCCAATTTCCACTGAGTCTAAGAAGACCCATAGTGGTAAAGAACAAAATAGCACTGTACATGAATAAACTATAATTGTATTAATGTAAAACTAAAATTATAATAGATGAGCACAGTAAAAGTTAATATAGATTACTTTGGGTAAAAGTTATTCACAAAATGTTAATAACTTAATCCTTATAGATTCTATTAGATTGAACATAACGCATCATACACATGATAAACATATAATATGTGTTTGTCAAGTTCCGTTCAATCTAATAGAATCTATAAGGATTGAGTTATTAACATTTTGTTAATAACTTTGGTTTAAACCCAGGGAGAGTAACGCAAGATGTATGGGATAAACAAGATGCAAGATGTAGACAGGTGAAACAAAATGTTGAAGGTGGAATAGAAAACATAATCTATGAGAGGAGGAAGAAAAGAAGATCGAAAAAAGGGCAAAAAGGATATGCAGAAAGGAAACATGCTGAAAGATTTGGAGAATTGAAGAGTTAGAAAAGACTGTAGAGAATGAAGAAGTGATAATAAAAATGATGAGGAGTGATGAAGGATGATGTAGATAAGGTAACAAGAAAAAGGGGAAAAGGAAGACGACGAGAATGCAAAAGATGAGGTGAAGGGAAAAATGATGAGGAAAAGAAGGTGTAAACGGAGGAGAAAGACAAAGAAGGGGGAGAGGAGGAGGAGGATAATTATGGAGGAGGAAAAGGAAGAGGAGGATAATTATGGAGGAGGAGGAGGAGGAGGAGGAGGAGGAGGAGGAGGAGTAGGAGGTGGAGGAGAAGAAGGAGGAGGAGGCGAAGAAGAAAAGGAAGAAGAAGAAGAAGAAGAAGAAGAAGAAAAGAGAAGCATGATAGAAAAGAGCTGCTAGCTGGACTGCTGGGAAACTGGCCGAAGAAGCAAGCAAGGCCTCTAGGTCGCCAGCGTTCATTCACTGTTTCTGATTCGGCCACTCAGACAACTAAATAATGCGCTTCACTCTCCATCTCCAGCAAACACTCATCGTCCTTGTCCTTTCTCTCAGTTTGGAAGTCCGCAGGTGTTGAGAATGAACCACCTTTGATGAGCGCCTATACACCAACTAACACCTCGATACTCCTTATCATCATCCATCTATGAACTCACATTCAACGTTGTATTACTGTATGCATTTATCGATAGGAATATCATTCTCTCTACATGGGTGACTCAGTATGGAAATACCCTTACAAAAAACAAGGGCCGTACAAGAGAACATTCCCAGAAACATGATTATTACCAAATAAGATAAATTAGTCATTCATTCACATTAATCAATGTACAAATCAAATACATGATTGGAAGAGGACCAACAGGCATAGCCCAAAACTGTTCCCTTTCCGAATTTCAATAGTAGTAAGCCAATGTCTATAAGGTAGATTATGTTGCTTCACTTTGAATCAACTTCCGAGTCCAAAAATATACAAACCAAAATTTAGAATTTAATTAGATTGAAAACCGAAAAGAATAAAAATATTGCACCAAACTGTAAACTGTAAAGTTTTCAAGACTTTATTCATTATTATTGTTCATTCATGAAATTACAAAACCCAACTTCATTACAATTCGATTGCAATTATCCATTTGAAGTTAATTGTGAGTTGAGGCTCCATAATGCTCAAATAATGGGATTCCATTTGTAATATGTTAATTTGTAATCAAGTTAAATCATTCCTTACTTTTTCTCATGCAAACATGAATATTATGAAAATAAGTCCCATTTGAGAAATACTCAAACAGTAGAGTGAACAGTTTAATAACTTTTCATCAAATGAAGACTTTTTGTCAATTATTTGTTGATGCTTTATTATATTTTACTAGAACTTCATCTTCTTCCTTTTCGAATAGCCAAATAAATAATAATTCAATAAGAATTGAACTTAAAGAGAGAATACTAGTAAGTTACTAAAGGTTCCAAAACAATCACTCCATTAATGAATTTATTCAAATAAAAACTCAATCAACTTTACATCAGCACAAATTTGTTAACATTCAACATACGAAGGTTTAGGCCTAAGCTATTTATGAAACAACATACCAAACCCAACAATGTCAATGTCAGTTCTATATAAATAGAATTTAACGAAGTGTATCGATGCATTTAAATTGCAAATCACTAATAAAAACAAAATCAAGTTAATTAGTCTGACGAGGGTCATTGTTTTGTTATTCTAGAGGTCGAGTCTCATTTCGTATGGAGATTGGCTGGCATTGATTGTGGCGCACGGCTCTACTAATTCCATTGACAGGCTGTGTCATGAGAAGAAATCAACTATAGGTATATATAGTTTATAGTTACTATAGTTTATAGTTATAATAGTACAATAGCTCATTCTGCATGCCGCCAAATCCACTAATGTTTCAGAGACACAATACAGTATCAGAATACCAAATCATTGTGGATCAAGATTAGTTAATTGATGGCAGAATTAGAACAACTCCCGATTTGCTGGGAACACAACCTATTTTCATGATAATCATAACAATACCAACTACACAATGAATATTCGGGAGAGCAACAGTTTCAGGTAATCCTGTTGATTATCATCTCCCAATCATTGATTCGATTATGTGTTTTTGTAAATACATTACGAAACATCACATATTTCAAGAATACAATCCAATTGAATGTTTGGATGAAGTGTATATGTCAGAAAATATTCAGACGGAATTGATTGATTTACTTAATGTGATTGAATCATACCCAGGACGGACTGGACAACGATCTCGCTCGAAATAATATTTTCAGTTGAGCAATAATTGAAGATTATTATAATACACTTTTTTCAAACGTATGCAATCAATTAATTACTGCATTAATCAACTGCATGTCGTGTGAAATACATTAAAAAAGTGTGTTAATACATCACAGCTCGGAATGGATCGAGAAAAACCATCATTATTATAATTATTGTCTAGAATATTTTTCTTCTTCAATAATAATTGTAAGACTTCCTAAATCAGCATCTATGAATACATTTTCAACTTAGATACATAAGATATTAGAAGTAAGTTATGCTAGTCGTTTTGGAGGGAATAAAATATAATATTTCAATTCCAACTGACCGACAAAAGTCCAACAAAAGAAACACTCTCATTCATTCCGAAAGTGTACTTTGCTCTTTTGAAAATGTGTTTCATTCTCGGGACTGAACAAGAAAAGATAACTGCTGGACCGAACTGAACGAAAACAATTTGTTCAGATGTGAAGCTCAACTACCTGAGGATTCTTTGCAACTTACTTCGCCCATATGATTTCACGCTATAATCCTCTACCTGCGCTTTCCAAGGTTAGAGAAGAGTCTGTTCTTCGGCTACATAATGAAGGGGACTACAACAGTCCCTTCAGGTTCTTCTACAGGCAATGGAAGAGCCACTTTTGTATTGCCTGTTTAGAAATTCTGGAACGGACAACGGAGTTGTTGGAGGGTCATTACAACAGAGCTTGCCAGAGAAGGTGAAATTCAGCAGGGCCACCTTCGAGTCAAAGCACACAACAAGATCAAAAATGCTCTGGGAATACAATCTGATTTAAGAAAAAATACAGTATAATATTAAAGTGCAACATATAGCAATAAGTTTGGAATGATGAAGGTTATCTTTAGAAGGTTATCTTTCCTCTTGGCATTAATATTTATTATGAATCTTTGCACGAATTAATATGATAATTATTCATGCACACCTACTGTAATAAAAAACTGCATGGCTCTAAAAATGTCCACAACATCGACTCCAAAAACATCGAAAGTACTAAAAGAATATGATCAAAGGTTTAGAAAATTCAAAAGTCAACTTTCACTGTCTATTTTTAATAGAAGCACTTTTTACCCAAACGATTCAACTGATGGGACAAAGTTTAGAGGAAGTTCCCAATTCTACAATTTGACATAGGTTACTCAAAACAGGAAACACACATCCCAGAAATAACCTAAACCCTCCACTGAACAAGGACCAGGCATTATTCCTCAGTTCCTTAAATTTCAGAGTGCATCTGTCTGATAGGCCTACACTCTCTCGGTCTCGTTAGTCACATTTCACGTTCTCAAAATAAACCGAACACAGATTTCCGACACATCCATTCCTTCTTATAGAGACAATTTAATTGGTTCCGACAATCTTCCTAAATAAACTGCACCAACCCTTCTTCGTCCAAATGTTGATTACATGCTGTATTAGTACTGTAGTTCTACACACTAATTGAAAACGAAAACAATTGCTTTTTGTTGTTCTCACGGAGATGTACACTGTAAAAGTAGCACGGAACCGATTAACTTTAAATATATATGGACCAGAAAGAGGATTTGATGCCATCTATGGCCAAGCTTAATTAAATACTGTACTGCTAAAACACAAATTGAATTGTTTCTACTAATCTGCTAGTGGATTCATTATATGTTTAACTAGGAGGTGGATTTGGCTCCATATATGACAACTTGTGAATAAGTAATGAATTACTATACACAATTAGGTATAGATAATTATAACTGAATGTAGATACATAATATGAACATTATTCACTGGGGATTAAAGAAATTAGAATACAGTAGAACGTTCAAACTTGATGATTGAGTTTAAAACAATTATGCTGATGTTCATAATTTTTAGAGAATGGCAAACGGAATAGTTGAAGAATAATAATTTAAATTCCCAATCCAGAGTCCATTCAGCAAAGATGAACCCATTACTATCAGTACATCCTTCCAAAATATTTTTAGAATATTTTCAAAACTCTTCCGTCCTCAATAAATTAATAGTGAATGAAGGAGAATATTACTGGGTAAGAAGTTGTTCGAAGAATGACGATTGTATTTTTCTGTCTCCAATTTCTAACTCCAAACACAGCTACACTTCCAAGGGATAACCGAAAGCATGGCGCGTATACGTAATGTCAGCTATTAGATATGGCTCAGACTGCAGGCCAATCACTTTCCAAGTTATTTATTGTGAACCCACTACTGATTCTACAAAACTCCAGTTTGCTTATTCACGTTTCAACCCATTTTCAGATTCCGAGCTATTTGGAAGGCCCCAGTAGAATAGATTACAAAGAAGAAGACATTAGTGAGAATTATATTTCTGTGGTTTACAAATTACTCCCAGCAACCAAACACAATCATTGTTCGCCAGAAACCAGAATACGCCAACAAAATTATATTATAAGATGTCCAACACGGAAATATAATCTTTGGAAGCTGCTGGTGCACAAATAACGTTGCGAACCATCTCAGGTGACACAGTTTAGCACCAGGAAGTGAAGAAGATGCTACTCTATGGAAGCTATCTCCTGACATAACATAGTATAGAAATGTGACACATTTATAAATTTTGAAAGTTATTCACCGCTCGATCATTTGCTCATTCATTACTCGGGCAGGTTCTGCCAAATCGCTACAGTATCTGCATAACGAGTTTATCAGGATTCAGTCTATAAAATGAATCTGGTGGAGATAATAATAAAATGAAGGTAGCGAATGTAGCTTGTTCTCAGGAGGAGATCTACGTCATCGACACTCAAGCAATGACAAACTGGTTTGTTGTCACCAGAAACCCGATCCATCGAATCTGGTGCGATCGCGATCGGTGCCATGGATCTATTTCAAATCCGCGCCAATTTTTACGGGCGGGAATGATTTTGGCGGGGATTTCAGTCGAGTATCGGCTTCCTAGAAGAAAGCTGAACTCTGAAGTGATGGCTGAATATTTATAGCAAGAGATAGAGTGAAGTACTACGAATTATTGAACAAATTATTGTAAAATAAAGACTGTACTATGAATTATTACAGGAAATGTGAGGTGGAGTTTTCATCAAATAACCGTATTTCAAAGGAAAACTCAAGGGTTCCGATTTTTTGAAGATTTGACATCAGCTCTCACATGAACTGAAGGATCTTGTGTTCAAAGTGAAAGTTGTCTCATGAACGATAGAAATGGAACGGGAATCGATCCAATTTCTCGGGATAACCTGAGGGGAATGGCTGCTCATCTCTTTTCTCAATTCCTTGAAGTTTTCTCCACTGATAGTGGATCAAGTGGATATTAAAAATTACATTCATATTTTTTAATAAAAATATTAATCCAAAATACAGTAATACTGTAGATAAAATCAATTGCTTTCTATAAGCTTCTATAATAATGTTGAGTTGTACTTGATGGGCAATTTCAGTTCATAAAGTGAGCCGACAAAATTAAACTTGAAATTGTATGCCTGATCTTATCTTCAATGCTTCTTTTTTTAATGGATCAGAGGGGATGAGATCCATTAGAACCTCAGGACAGATTATAATAAGTTGAAACTGAACGACAGGAAGTTAATATGTAGAGAATACGTATTCCTATCAGAGATCAGAGTGTTTCGAGGCCTCCTATTAAGATTACCCAATTAAAAAAATTAGTCCAGAAAGAAAATGAACATCACTAGAATGTAGAATGTTTTACTTTGGGGGGAAAAGTTTCGCAAACTCAAAAGAGTCTCAAGAGGATAATAATCATTGAGCTTTTATAATGACATCTTTTCTAAAGACTTGGAAACAACGTTGGGTTCCCGCCTTCTCAGAAACCGAAATGGAAAGATGATAAGATTTCTAAAGCACTAGTTCTTTTACTTTCATCCATCTGATATCTTGAAGATAATAGTCATTCATTAAAATATGATTTAAATATCAGTGAAATATTATTTCCAAACTATATTTTATACATCAATACATTTTTAGTAGAATACCGCGACATAAATTTTTATTGAAGTCTATTTAATCCTTTTTTCTTTATGAAAATTGTCGACAATAATTCTTGTTGACCGAGCGAAGTGAGGTCTAAGATTCAAGTCGACGGTTTGGCATTTCTCTTAATGTTTAAATGTTTATATATGTTTTTATGTTGCGCATTTACGGCGAAACGCGGTAATAGATTTCCATGAAATTTGACAGGTATGTTCCTTTTTAAATTGCGCGTCGACGTATATACAAGCTTTTTGGAAATTTTGCATTTCAAGGATAATATAAAAGGAAAAAGGAGCCTCCTTCATACGCCAATATTACCGTAAAAATCAGACTATAGAATTATTCATCATAAATCAGCTGTCTAGTGGACTATAATACTACCCGTTCAAAAACATCGAACATCTTGAAAATGTATCTTTCCATTAACGTTAGTAGACAGTTGACTATAATACTACCCGTTCAAAAACATCAAACATGTTGAAAATTGTATCTTTCCATCAACGTTGTAAACAGTTGCAGCCAGACCTGACAACAGCGCCCACACTCACATTCCGGGACGACACGTCACGGTACGATATAGGACAGAAAGCTCTATGCTTATTTAGGATTTTTTCAAGACATTTTTAATTGATAAATTATTTATTAATTTTTGAGAAAACATAACAACAGGTCAATGTAACTCACTGAGCGCGAGGTGTACTTTTCACAGAACTACTAGTTAGTAAGTGTTGAATTTTTTGATAACTTATTAATAATTAATGGAGTATCAATTTTTCAACAGTACTAATAACTAATTACTCATTTTTCTTCCCAAGAAGGATTGTTAATTTTTTCATTGACATACAGTAATCCCAAGTTCAGTTTCTCTTCTCCATCCTCCATCGACAATCCCACTTCAATACAAATTAATGTGTTCTCAATGTTTTGTTATTTACATTCTTCCTATTCCTCCATTTTCCCTTACAACTTAAAATCACTGAATTCATTCAATCTTCAGAATTTCTAAAACATGATGAGGTGGGCACTTGTCAACAATCCATTAAAACGCTCTCATTACTCATTTAAATTCAATAATTCTCATTCAACAAGATTGGAAATTTTATGAATGTGTTACAATCTATTCCTTCCTGAGCATAGAGAAAAGATAGCAGAACTACTCTGCTGTTTTCTCTATGCTCCAGTTTAGTATCGTATTTAGAAATACTCCAGTCTAATTTCCCAAAACTATCCAATAAGCCAGATATAACTTTAGTTCTGTAAAAATATCATCATTAATTTTACATGGGGCCTGCCTCCTGACAATACTTTACAGTTATTCTTTCTGTTTGTGTTCAAGATGATGGGAAAATTAGTGAAATCGAAAACGCAGCAAGAAAAATTTGAATAATTAAATTGAGAAATGACACTACAAACAATACGCAGACTGCGTGAGAAACTTTCAGCTTGTGAAGCTTCTTTCTCTATCAACTACTTCTCTTCTCTCTCATATTTTGTCACTTCTATTGCTTGTGCAATTGTAATAAGCAAGCGGAGAGAATTGGATGACGTGATTTGCATTAGTAGATGTTTTTTCTTTATTTTGTGGAATTTATTGCCGAGAACCGTCGTTTGTGACTAGTGAGGTCACTGCATTGGGTTGAACAAACTGTAGAGCTTTTCATAGAATAGTTTTATCCATTTATACATTGAATAATACAACAAATAATATGAATGATTGTGGAATTGAGAACCGGCACTGTTGAGCTCAAAACTGTTCCTTTACCAAATTTGACATGAATATTTCCAAAACATAGCTTACTTCTATCATTGATAAATTTTTAGTCCGAGAATATGCAAACCAGGTACCGGTAGTTAGAATTTAGATAGATTGAAAATAAAATTTATATACTGCACTCAATCACTGGACACCATAAACTTTATTACAGTACCGTACAGTATTGTGATAGTATTATCAGTGAGCAAAATCAGCATTATATATTTTAATACATTAATAAATTTTGTTGACGATTATGTAGGCTATTCTGATTTCCAACACTATTATAGAATATTTTGTCAAATGAAAAAAATGCCGGTATTTGTAGATTCCTACTCGAAAATCATTCGAGTAAAGTTTAGTGAAATATTACGAAATCTCAATGAAATTAGCAGGAACGATTCTATTTAAAGATATCATGATGTATGATCCCTATGTTTCATTACAGTGAATAAGTAACATTTTCATTGGTATTCCTTATGAGCTATTTAGTGAAACCAATTCTTAAGTAGCCGCTTCCGAAATGAGAATAGAATAAATTATCAACATGGAAAAAATCTCTCGTTTGAATAAATTGAAATAAATTTGTCGAATGTTATAACTTATTTCGAATCGATTACTCACATAATTAAAAATAATTCACTAACTGTGAAAGTGAGAATAATTAACTCAGCTGTTATAAAGATTAAAAGTGCACATAAATAAAACTCAACATAATACCGGTAGCCTACGGTACCTGAAACCTGATTTGGAAACCTCTGTTTTGAGTAAGATATTTAAGTAAGT
This sequence comes from Nilaparvata lugens, assembly GCF_014356525.2. NCBI lineage: Eukaryota > Metazoa > Arthropoda > Insecta > Hemiptera > Delphacidae > Nilaparvata > Nilaparvata lugens. The sequence continues at coordinate 17,920,369 of NC_052514.1, forward strand.
TCAATGATAAATGACATAATTTATAGAGTTGATGGAGCTTTCCTACTGATTAAGTTGGGCTTTAGTTCTTTACAATACAATGATAGGCTTACGTCTACCTACTTTCTTCATTCCAACATGTAATTATAACAACTTTAAATACTGTAATGTATATAGGCTAAGCAATTTTCGAGGAAACTAAGCTAAGAATAAGATTATTATTGTGTTATTCCTTTTTGGAAAAAAACACCCATTATTCAGATACGATACGGTAGCGTGAATTCAAATTTTACCGCCCTTTGTTCAGAAACGATTTGGTAGTGTAAATTCAAATTATGTACAGTTTGCCAGGAACAAATTTTGCAAATAAAATATTCTACTATATACTTTCTCGCCCAAGCTTTTCTTGAAACATGTAGGTACTTCAGATGATTACTGTGAAAAAATATTATGAGTTAGTTAGGGTACCTTCAACCGTGGTACCATAGATAAAGGATAAGCATAAGTTTATGAACTATATTTCTTGTCTCTGGTGGTACCTTATCAGCAGATCTGATGATTGGCATTGTGTCTCTTAACAGGATAAGATGGTGAGATTAGAGAGGAGAAGTATTCATTCAAATTCATAGTATATATAACTCCAAATAGAATGTGGGAAAAAATATTTAAAAATGTAATTTACCTTGATAATGTAGGTATTCCAAATTAGCACGCCTCCATGCAAGAGCCGGCTGTTAGTTGATTCTCAATTTCCTAAACTCCGGTGAATTTGTAGAATTTTGAACAAGAAACAAACTGAAAGTTGCAGCTGAAATCGTCAAGAGATCCGATTATTTTTGTTTTCGATATAAGTAAATACAAAAACAAAACAAAGCAAAAAACTTGTTAACTTGCAACAAAACGAATTCCTGTTTTGAGTTCACGATGCTTAGAACTTGTTAAACTTGAAGTCAGAACTGTTTCAATCACATTTTAACATGTTAAAACCGAATTGAAATGTACCTTAACAGATAAATGATTTATAAAATACGATTCAAATGCGGGTTACTGTTCTCAGCGCACAAAAAATCCAACACAGATCCAACCTCTACAACACTCCGGCACAAACTGACTGGTTGAATGTTGAAATTCCTGTTTCAACTTGCAATCTGTTGCTTCGCCGTATCCTCGACAGGTCGCAGCACGTATCGACTTACCATGTGAAAACCTGCGCGCGCAACCCGTCTGCCATTCTCATAAGCACGAAATTCAAAAAGAAAAAATGTGTGATAACAAAAGGAAAATAAGAAATCCGTGGTAATACTGGAAAGAAAAATAATTTGTTCTGTAGAACAACACACTGATCTTTTTAACCTTTCCTTTCCAAACTTAATGATGGTGAAACCTATAGAATATTATGATTTTCAAGAGCATCCCATCTTATTTGAATAATACCAATATTTTCATAAGCAAAACATAAAAAATACTGAAAGTTTTCATGTAAAAAATTAATTATTATATTATTTGGCCTACTAAACATCAAATTCTGATAGAATATGCTTTTAAAAAGTCGATCCAGAACTGCTTCACTATCAAAGATGAAATTGGATATAGAAAATTCATGGTAACTCATCATATTTTATAAAAATTCAGTACCTCTTTGTTGACTAGTCCATATACTTTCCATGTAGGAGAAAAGTCTAATCCTGATGACACTATTCCTTCACTTAGAAGCTTGAAAAAATTAATTTAATTTTTATTGGATACTTTAAATACAATATTTACAGTAGAAAAGAAGAAAACACTACTAAATTATAGTTACACTTTTGATAATTTAAAATATTGAGATGACTCTTTAGCTTTACTATCATAAAATAAGCTTTAGACTTAGATATTCTTAGAATGGAATAAAATAATTCGTCATTGTAATTAAACACTAAAAACTGTAATGCAATACATGATCAATTACAGGAATATGCATATACAGAAATACAACAATATTCCAAAAAACATCATTTAAACATATCAGGAGCATCTCAAAAATATACTCTTTCAAAATCCAACCAGACACAAAAATTTTAAACTAGATACAATAAAAAAATTTCCTTATACTGGACACTCTGTAATGAAATTAACAACATATACTTTTTTAGCAAATTTCTAATTTTTAATTGACAAAAATATATTAGTCACAAAACCTGATTGGAAAAGAATAAATATATACAATTTTAAATGAAATTATTTGAAGGATGAGGCCTGCTATTCAGAAAATATTCTTTTGAGCTGTACTATAATCATGTTGTTACTCATACTATTGTAGCTACTGTCAAGTTGTCGAATCTTTAAGCAGTTGGCTTTCAAAATATAATAGAGGATGAAAATAGAATAAAATTATGAATGTTGACATTTTGTGCTTTATTGTAAATTTCTAATGTCTATTATTTAATTGGGAAAGCTCTTCAATTTTGCAAATAAAAACTATTTTCTAAATAATGGTTATTGTTTTCAACTGAAACATGTAAATCTCTGCTCGGACACGAAAAAGTGAAAAGTGAGCAGTTTTACATTGTTACAATAATATTGTAACTTTGATAAAATGTAATTGTAGCTTAAATTATTGACTAGAATAGAGCTACTATAATATACAATGGTACCTTTGCCTTTATTCTACAATTCATTGGAAAGAGGGAAGAATAGAACTCCAACTAAGGTTTTTGCTACAAGCCAAAATGCTTTTCTGAAATTACTCAATCTTCGCCGTACATCTGTGCTCATGATTTCAGTGAATGGCTTCGAGTTTTCTGAAGGCACTCTAGATGCAACTTTCGAGTCAGTTTCGTTGATGAAGGAGTACACAAAGCATGATGGTACTTCTGATACTGTGTACACCTTATGATAGGTATTGGTAGGAATCACTTCATTATCACCAGGCATCATAGTTTTATTAGTGAGGTTTCTCTCCAGAACAATAATCCCTTCAAGGGCAGTCAAGCTCACGTTCCTCAACTCTCCGTTCATGTAGCTCTCCATACTCAAACCTAGAAAATGTAATGTCGTTCAATTCTCAAAAAAAATCAACAAAAATCATGTATATTATTCATTCAATTATAATATCAGGGGACCAGATATTTATGATATTGAGCAGTGATAGAAACTCTGTAAGACTATCGTTTTTTATACATATACCGGTACGCATCTATTAACAAGAATTTCTTCATAATTTATTACGATGAAGAAGCAATGTTCTTGAAGTTGGAATGGATAATATTGAGCAAAAAATGTAGATCAATGAATTTCTCAAAGTATTGCTTCATAAAAGTACATGATTAATGGATGGAATACAAATGTCTATTAGGTACTGTAAATTTAAAGTGATTTCTTTGTGTAAATGTTTACAATGAATTAACTTGAATCAAGTGCATCTACGAATCTTCATGCAAGTAAAGACTATGAATTTTCGTGAAAACTGTAAATAAATCAGAGTGGATTCTTGGATTCATATAATTTCATAGATATGACAATAATTTACAGTTACGAGTATAAATTATAGATACATCTCTAAAAAATAAGTGAGTCACTGTAAATCTATCACTTTTTGCAAGGAAGCTTTTGATAAATTGGAAATCTAGATGGACATAATCCAAAATTTAAATTGAAAACTCTATTACAGTTCTGTATAATTCATTTCCCATTAAACATATCATTAAGTAGTTTCATCATAATAATTTTTTTCTCACATTTATTTAATTTTTGGAGTATATTATAATTTATATATTTCTTGGTTTTTTTACTTTTGCATTCAAATTCATTTTTAAATATTTGTTCCTCTCTTTAATTAATTCCATGCAATCTCCTAAGTTCTGTTGCTAGAATAGTTTTTATTTTATTTATCATATTCATTTTTTACAACAAAAATAATTGAAGATATTGGACTTTGATGGCATCTCTCACATAGAAATTTCTCGGGAGTATCTTTCCTCAGAAATTATATCTAGAATATAGTTGAAATTAGGAGTACATGATAGTATAAATTTCGCAGAGCTATTTTATTGTTTGTACTTCTGTTTACTGAGAAATGAAATGTATTATTATTATTATTATATTACATTATAATGAATAATACAGTCATTATCAAAGTGTAGATTACAGGTACCTTTTTCAATTATTATTCAGCTATCTTTATGTTTGTGGAACCATATACCTGCAAAATATACTACTCGAATGCTTATTTGTAGCAGTTATGAATGTCCATGAAAATAATCCATCTGTTAAGAAATTGAACAAACCTGGAAAATCTGCAACGAACAAAGCATCACTTCTATTCGACCATTTCCAAATTTCCTCTCTTATATCCATAATTTTCCTCCTCCAATGTGATAAATCACTCAGCAAAGGCAATAGGAATTCGACTTTTTTGAATGGTGACCAGGGAGCTCTCAACAAATCAACCCGAGGATCAAACATTCTCTGCTGGAATCTGCCATTCAACGAGTACCACACATCAACATACACTGACACATTCTTCATGTCAGGGTGTTCACTTTGAATATTACTCTCTATACACTGAGCATATTGGAGGAGCATATCAGCGTGAGTAGTCCATCTATCGGTTTTCACCCAAGCCTGTAATATATTCAATGAAAGCGGTGTAATCGATAAATAATTATAGATAAATATTCAAATTAATAAATATGTTTAGTATTACTTTATTAAAAAATTTGAAAACTTCAAAACATTTTAACAAAAAAGGCAGATAAAACCTATATAGCAGATCCGATCGTGAATTCTGGCTGTGGAAGGATGCATGGAGAGAAGAGAAACTCTGACAATGATTATTAAGTTTTATTAAAGAAACGTTTAACTTAAAAAGTAGAATTTTTTATTAAATTTAGAGTTTGTCATTTCTTTTTAATTTGAATAAAGTAGCCCATATAAGTGGAGTGATTTTATATTCAATATGCTTCAATATCATATTATATAGTAGCATATTTCAGGCAAATATGCTGGCCAAGATTATTCTATTTTTATTATTTAACGAGAATCCAATATTAAATGCTGTAAATCACTCTGAAGACTTCTGCTACCCCACTGCAAATATTGGCAACAGGGTTAACAGCTAGATGGAAGTTATAATTTTTTGTGTATATTTTTCAATAAATTTTCTATTGACATTTTTGTAGACATGATGTAAAGTTTAAAGGATAGCCCTTTATATTTTAATAAAAACTGTTAAATCCCATTCTAAGGGGTTGGTAATGCCATCTAATCATGATTTGATCTGCTAACTGCTGCAAAGCACGGGTTAAATTTGCTCGTCAGAAATATATATGAGTTGCAACTGTAAGATCTTGAATGAATTGCTTTCTATTTCGTATTCATTCACAAAAGTTAAGTTCGAAAATTAGAATATTGGGAATATTGCATTCATTAGTTGTTTGAAAGTAGAATATCTATAAAATATAGGTATTCTATCATGCATTATGCATAAGTATGCATTTATACCTCAGGATTCAAGAAGTATTCGTGTCCAAATGATCGGTCTACAACTTTAACTACTATCCTATGTCTTATCCAAGTATGGACCATCATATCCCAAGAATAACCATACAGACCATTAGTCCAGTTATTGTATCCCTGAAATACAAAAATAAAATTTTACCGAATTTGATTACATTCACTAATGAAAGACACAACTAAATTAATTCGAGTTTTATGAGAATTTAAGTAAACTGTTATTTCCTGCTGCTTTTATAAAGTTTATCAATCAATATGAATTGAAAATCAACTTATAGCTCCTTAACATATTGATAGTAATAGATACTCGTACTAAGTAGATAGTAATTAAATAAAGTAATAAAAATATTTTCTCAATAACTCAATTCATAAAATTGGTATAATAATTAATTCAACATTGGAATATTATTCTTCATTTATTGTAAGAGCATGATAATTTTTCACATTGAAATTATCTGTATAGCCTTGATTATGGTATTCAATTACCAGAAAATGAATATAGAATGAAAACAGTTTAAGTTTATATGCTAAGTAAGAAAATGTTCTTGCAAAAATGACAACTATCACTCTGTGAAGCTGTCTGCTCTCTTATATGAACCAACCAGCCATTTAAAATGTGGCATAAGTTAAGATTTAATATTTTTGTAAAGTGAAAAACTTGCTGGACAATAAAAGGGTTTGAAAAATCTACCTTTTATAATTGAAATGAAATATTCCTCAGGGCTTCAGGTTATCCTTGGTTACAAATTCACAATGGCATAGAACATTTTCATGTAATAAGATGGTAAGAAATTTGATAAAAGAGGATCGTAAATAATTTTCATTTGAGCTAACCTTTGTTACGAAGTGTGAGTAAGGCATAAAACATTGTAAACCCATATAGAAAATTAATGCCAAACTAATAATTTTTTTTCTTAAACCAATTTCCATTCTTTTATCGGAGACTTCAATTTTCTTCATATCCTTGTCATTCTCTGAAACAAGTGACATATTTAAAACTCATTGAAGAAGCTGAAAACCAAACTAGTAAATGTTTTCAATTCAAGTGAAAATATAATAATGGTTTTAAGGTTAACTGCTTGCTGCTTCCTGCTTAAATCATGAAGACATGACAGAATAAACTACCCTCATGAAGCTATGAATAACATTATGCTTGATGGTTTGATGCTGTAAAGACTCAAATTTATTTCCTGATCATGGACCAGACTATAATGAGATGGAAAATGTTTTCATAATTTTTAATAGAATAGAATAGAATAGAATAGAATATTTTTATTTGTCCAAGAACAATTACACGATTGCATGAGACATTGTCAAGATAGTTATAATACATTACAATTACATCTTAATATATTTCTATACAATATAAGTCATAATAACATCAAAGTATACATTTTTTAAAAGTCATAATACATTCAAATATTCACTTCTCATAGTACTCTTTCAAGCTGTAAAAGGGATTTTTGACTAGAAAATTGTAAAGTGCATCTTTAAACTTCAAAAACGGGAAATTTTTTATTTCTTGAGGAAGGTGATTGAAGAGTCTCAAACCTACATTTACATGGCTTCTTAAGGTCTTTGATAACCGTACTTGTGGTATATGCAAATTTGCATAGCTTCTTGTATGGTGTGTGTGGATGTTTTTGTTGCTGGTTAGATTTGTTTCCTCAGATTTGACATGTAGTAGCAGGGTGTATATGTACAAACAAATAACTGTCATTACTCTACTTTTAATAAAAAGTGGCTTACAGTGGGCTCTTATCTCTGAATTGGTTATAATTCTAATTGCTTTCTTTTGTAATAACAAAACTTCGGATACTCTTGCACAATTTCCCCATAGAATAATACCATAATTCAATATAGAATGAAATAGAGCATAATAGATGCTTATAAAATAACTTTCAGGTATACGGTATTTCAAAGTCTTTAACAAATAAATAACCTTTGAAAGCTTACTACATACTGAATCTATGTGGTCACTCCATGTCAAATGATTGTCAATCTGAACCCCCAGTAATTTAATTTTTCTCACATATTTTTCTGGGAACTTGGATCCAGTATTCAAAGAATAAATGGCCTCTTGTGTTTTTGACTCATTGATGACAAAACTATTAGCTTTGAACCATATGACAGCTTGATTTAAGGTTTCATTGGCAATCCTGTTTAGAGTTTGTAAATCTCTGTCAACAGAAAGAAAAGTTGTATCATCTGCGAACATGATTGTTTTTGAAGACGTTATACTATTAGGAAGATCATTGACCATCACTAGAAACAACAGTGGCCCCAGTACTGAACCCTGAGGCACACCAAACTTGACATAGGAAGCAGATGATTTGTTTCCATTCACATCAACTATTTGCGATCTGTTATCCAGATATGACTTGAAAAAATTGAGACACTCTCCACGTATTCCCAAGTGATTTAATTTTTGAAATAGAATTGAGTGATCTACACAGTCGAACGCTTTACTTAAATCGCATGCCGTAATTTGAGCCACACACTTATCCTCAAAAGCCTGTATTATATCATCGATAATAGTTAAAACTGCTCCTGTAGTATTTTTGCCTACTCTATAGCCGAACTGGGAACTACTTATCAAATTGAGACTGTCAAAGTAGGTACAGATTTGGGTCTTCACAATTTGTTCAAAATTTTGCCAAAAATTGGAACTATTGAGATTGGACGATAGCATTTAGGTAATAACCTATCCCCACTTTTTTTGAACAATGGTACCAGTCTTGAGATTTTCAACTTTGTTGGAAAAACTCCCTGTCTCAGGCACATATTGATGCAATAAGTAATTGGTACAACAATAGACTCACACACACACTTCAAAACCTGGTTGGAAATGTCAAATATGTCTTTGCTCTTTGAATTTTTCATATTTTTTATAACTTTGTAAACGTCCGCACAAGAAACATCCCTCCATTTGAAATTGTTGTGTGGAGAAGGCAGGCGCTCCATGAAGTCCTTAGCTGTCAACTGAGGTCGCTCAATGCTGTCTCTTGCATCCTGGACTGATGAGAGGTAGTAGTTGTTGAACTCCTCTGGTGGAATCTCGATGCTTTGTGACTTGAAACCTCCATTCCTCACTTTGTTAACAAGGGTCCATGCAGCTTTTGACTTGTTGTCAGATTTTTCAATGTAGCCAGCATTATGATTGAGCTTTGCCTTATTCAGTTCATCCTTATAGATTTTTTTACTTTTTTTGTATGCCAATTGTGATTCATTGCTTTTATTTAGTAGGAAAATAGTTCTGAAAGCCATCATAGTATTCTTCAATTCAGCCAATTCTGTGGTGTACCAATTTGATTTTTTTCCAGTTTTCCGTGTCTTCTTACTTTCTTTTATAGGTATACTTGGGCATATTTCGTTGAATATTTTGTAGAAGACTTCAAAGAAATGATCAAAAGCAGATTGGGCCTCCTTTATACCCTCAAATATTTTCCTCCAATCCACTAACATCAATCTATTCTTCAACCTATCAAGCCTTTTTAATGAAACATTTCTTGCAAACTTTTTCAATGAAGGCACCTTATCATTCATTGAATTATTTGAAAATGTCAAGTGGATACCAGAGTGGTCTGAAAAATTGAAATTCAGTATTTTCAAATGAATGTCTTGTTTGTCGACTGTGGTGATGACATTATCCAGACATGCTTTCTCTCGTGTAGGCAACATATTCAAGTAATCCATGTTAAATTCGCTTAGGAGGTTTTTGAACTTCTGCACACTGGATTGTTCTGTTGCTACATCAAAATGAGCATTGTAGTCCCCGCCAATAAATATTTCTTTCTTAAACTTGAATAGGTAGAAAAGGAGATGCTCCAACTTTTCCATAAAAAGAATAGGGTCTCCTGATGGTGATCTGTATATGCTCACTAAGATCACTTTGTACTCCTTCAGGTGAACAGCTGCTGCTTCAAATGTAAGTTCCTCGCATATCCAAGCTAAGTCAATCTCTTCATAGTTTAAATTATGTTTCAAGTACACCGCTACTCCTCCTCTTGAGTGATCTTTTCTGCAGTAACTTGAGGCCAGGACGTAGTTATCAATCACCTCATATGAAAAAGTCCTTAAAATTTTACCTTTTAAATAAATATCAGAATATCAATAGGAATAAGTTCTGCAGATGACTAATTATGTAACGTCAAGTTCAATGCACTATAGATTCAATGCAGGATAGAGGAAGAAAATAAAATTTTCCAAGCTCTTTTCAGTGATTAGTTTTTGAAAAAGTCCTGCTAAAAAGTACCTATAGAATTAATCCTAAGTTTGAAAAATATATGAAATTTTCTAAAATGAAATGAAATGAAAAAAATGGCTTACGTGAAAGGCGAAAATACCCAGTGAGTTGATAAGTCCATCATTGAATATCCTGACAGCCAGTCTCTATTGATTTTCTTCAACCCAGCAAAAAAATAAAGAGCAAACAATTGGAATCTCAATATTGAATAGTTCCACAATGGAACTGTATCATCATACTTCTTCCTCCTTACTATTCTATCAAACGACCTGAAAAAATTGAATAAATTACAAAGTATCAATAAATTCACCAAATAACAAATCAAGCTCAACTCATATTTGAGAGCTTTGAGGTAAATGTCACATTGGAAGAATATGGAATTAACTATTTTCAAATAAACTTCAGTAAACTTGGATTCCAGTATAGTATCTGAAGCCTGATTCATAATATATTTTGAGATAGATGAATCAATGTCAAGAATAATTTGAATTACATAATATTACATCATTTGATAAGATATGATGAAAATTAGGAGTCTAATAGACATTTCCTTTTTTTAATCATTCACAATTACACAACTTACAGAAAAGTACCACAGGCTTACCATAATAGCCACAGTTTTTACCTAGCATCAAAAAGTTATGAAAATATAAACTGCTTGAAATTCAAAAATTCAATCAAATCAATCAAATCAAATTATTTTCCATTCAAATACAGTTCACAAACATAAATATAAATTACCTACATTTTATGGAAAGATTAGCATCCGCAAAGAAAGAATCTGAGCGCGGATGCGAGTTGTGCAACTAAAAAGAAATATAATTATAATTCTATTCTAAAAACAAAAACAAAAACAAAAAAAAAACAATATTACTAAAATTACTTATAATTGACATATTACTAAACATGAATAACAAAATAAACCTTTTGAAAAATTTCTCCCGATACAGCAATTTTTATTACTATTATTTATGTTCTATTTTGTGTGATTTTATCTGTTTTGATTATTACTATTAGTTTTTTATGTTCTATTATTACCATTTAGTAGATTTATTATTTCGATTTGTTATTTTTATTACTATTTTTATTATTATTATGTTTTTTTTGTATGATTATTATGTTTTGGGGTTAAACAACTATTTTTTAATATCATTAAGAAGATTCCAGTATATCACCATTTTCCCTCAACCAGTGATCTATTTCTCTAGAATAATATTTTTTGCAGCTGATTTCTACGATCCTCGCTGGAATCAGGAACTTTATCAATTTGTATTTGAATTGTTGCCTGCATACATTTAGATCCATCCTAACTTGGTTTATGGTCATTGTTCTTAGGTTGTATGGTGTGTCTCTCCTGTTGAGCCTCAAATTACATTTATTTATATATTGAATCAAATTTTTAAAATACAATTCTTTAACAGTGAACAGTAAAAATTATTTAATAACTACACACCATAATATATAAAATCATATTTTTCAATTGAATAAATATAAATCCACAACAAACATTATAAATAATTGTTTTTATTAAATGAATTATTGAATTGTAATAAAAATCATAGAAATGCTCTTGTAAAGTGATTTGGCTTGCTACTATACGTGAAATTTTATAGTAGCCCAATATCACTCGAACTCCAATTAGTAATTTCTCTTGTTTCTTTACACGTTTGAAGAAATACACCCAATTTAAAATTTAAATAGGCCCAACCTGATTCTGAGTTGAATTTCCGGGTTCATTCAGTCAGTCAATCAACTTTTAATGAGTCTTACTTGGATGAAAATGAATCTAGAAAAGTCCTCAATAATAGTCTTCTTATTGGCTGTTCTAATGTATATAATATCATCTCTTTTTAGTTGATGGTAGATAATTTTAAACGTTAATAATAATTCATGATTTTCAAGGCAATGAATTTATCATCCAACACTTGAGAAACTGAATATTACGGTACTGAACTGACAAAACATTATTTTTGAACTCACCAAACGTTGCTGGCACTGGAGCAGGTCATAAGAATACAGAGTAAGCCATAAAGATAGGAGTGATTGTTCCACACACTTTTATTCAGCAGAAGAATATACCAATACGGCAATGTCAGAGCTAGACAACTGAAGCGGTAGTAAGCGCCAAGTGAAATACCAATTGCACCTAATCAGCATCAACAGATAAAATTAATTTGTAATAAAGTTTTGTTGAACTATAAAATGAGAGATTTTTGAATGAGAATCAAATTGCAAACAATCTAGTTATATGCAGAGTATGAGGGAGAATTATTCTATCAAAAATTATAGTATCAGTTTATTGTTCATTGTTTAAAATTCCTTAATTTTTAGTCGATTTTGATTCAATGCGTAGCATATCTCCAACTAAGCTATTCGACTTGTCTTGCTAAAACGAAGTTGACCTACAGTATTTGAATGCTTGAATCTTCTTGATTTTACCAGGAAGAAAATAACTATTTTCATCTTCTTATTCTTTCATATTCTTGAAAATATATTTTCTTTTACTTTCTAGTCTCCTAACAAACAAAGAGAAATTATATTATTGAAATTGTCAGATTTTACTACTGATTTATTCCCTTATTTCTATGGAATAGAAAATAGTTCTTGTTCTTGAATATCAGATAATTGAAGAATATTGGAGTAACTTTCCGAACATGAAAATACAACAATGTTTTGAAAAATTGTTCAATGTACTTCATATAATAGGCTAGGGTACTTAAAAATGATTTTGAAAAAAAATATTTTCAAAATACAATGTGTATGGGTTAACAGAAATGCGTATGGTAACAGAAATGTGTATGGGTTAATAGAAAATGCAATTTGATCCTTAATCAAGTTACATGAGTATCTGAAATTATTATGTGATTAATTCAAGCTGTAATCGTTTTTGCATAGTTAATTGGTTGGAAATTTTCATCAAATAATTTTATAGATAGCATAATAAGTCAGAGATTGAAATTTTCGAAATAAAAAATGTCCAAGTAAATTGATTTATTCACTTTTTTAAAATTCGAATGATATATTATTATAATTTGGATCTAATGCACGTTCAATGATTATTTAATTCCAATTTGAGTTGATGATAATGATTTTTATCTGCGATCTCAAAAAGCTTGCACAGTTTTAATTACATTCAAAGACTTCTTTATCCTTTATTGTTCATATAAATTCTTGTATGTATATTTCAAAAATCTCTAAATGGAATACACGAAATGGAATGAACGTGTGTACACTCAAACCATCTTGATATTATTCTTACTCTGATGGCCTGAATTAGCCTATATTTCAATAATTGAAAAATACAATTTGTCTCCCATATTTAACAGTAGGGTACAGAATACAGAAGATAATATTAATGTATTTATTTATTTAGAAGTCATGTAGAAGTTTTAATAGTATGAGATATTTAATTATTATTAATATTAGATTAATAAAATTGGGATGAAAAGAAGTTTTGGACTGTACGGTTGTCTTTTTCTTTGTCCTTAAGTTGATTGTAAATTGTAAATAAATAAATAAGAAGATATATTACCAATGACATGATGGTATACAGGAAGTACATCCATTTCAGAGGAAGAGGTCTTAGAAAATAGAAAAGTGGGAATCGACATTCCTTTGGATCTCCCCAGAGCCTCTCAGCTTCTGTAAATCCCCTTTCTTCCACAGTATCAATTAGCATTACAATGCCTGGGAACAAAAACATCTTAATAAAAATTGTGAATAATGAATCACACTCGGAAGTAACAAAATAATCGAATAAAAATAGTTAATAATATGAATCACACTGGTGTACTACCAAATTTATCCAAATAGGTTTGATAGCTTTCACCTATCACCTAAGGAAAGTAATTGGTTCCAGTTATACTAACATCTTTATAAATCATGAATGGATTTAGTGCCTATAAATAAGAAGTCCAGTTCAGAGCAAATCAAATTATAATTTTCAAATGATTCAAAAATTTACAGTTTACACCAGAATAAATAATCATAAATGGATTGAACATAGATTGAAAATGGATTGAACATAGATTGAAGATGATTCAGGTTACAAATATGTTTGATATGTTCATCAAAATAGATTCAAAAGCTTTCTCAAAGCTCAGGAATTATTGTTTCAAATCAAGATCAAAAAATAAAAAAACTTACAAACTAAGAGTACTTATCTTTTATTTACGGCTTATAAGGCAGGCTTATGGCTTTCAAAATTAAACGAAAAATTTAACACAAATTGAAAAGAAAAATTGAAATCTACATTTCACGTATGTTCAAAAATATCAATAGATTTTATAAAAAAATTCAGATTTCAAACAAAACATTTTAAATTTCAATTATTTAGAAAATTTTCAGCAGGAGATAAAAACTTCTACCATTAGCCCAAACCTTACAACAATGAGAGAAGCACCTAAAGCTCCACAGCACTACATAGACACGTCATCCACTGTCAACTAATAAAGAATACAATTTACAATTATTATATCTATTATTCTCAATAAAACTTCATTTTAAAACTGTTTTGAACTTTTTATTCAACTTTTAAATTGCTTAGAATTATGTGTTCATTCAGAAAAGAACTTTATCACAGTGATTATTCAACATTAGTGTAGCTGATAAATTCCCGGTAAAACGTTAAGTTCGCATATCGATTACACCGATATTTGCTATCAAGTTTTACTGATATTGAATTGAAGATTCGATTTTAATCGAGAAAAATGTAATATTACAACACAAATAAATTACTAAGAACATATGAAAATCAATAAAAACAATATAAAAACTTGTAGTACTCTTTTATTAAAACATTTTAAAAACTTTAAAACATTTTAACGACTAGTTTTGACCATTGGCCATTTTCAAGTTCTGAGAATGATTAAGAATGTCCAAAATAAACGAGTAAAATGTCTAAGAAAGAAAATAGGAAAATCACTTTTGCGAATAAACTCACCAAATAAAAGTCTAACGGCACTCAAGGAAGTGGCATCACATGGTCGATAGAAGAGAGCCGTCAGTCTATCTAAAGACATCAACTCTCTAGGGTGGAATCCACAATTCAATTCTGTCCATTCCTCCCATGATAGCTTTGATTCAAAATTTTCAGACTTCAAGTAGTGTTTGTCATCCGATTGGTTACTGGAGCTCTGATTATTCTGATTGACCTCTTGATTATCCTTCTGTGGTTTGCGTCTCTTAACAACTGCATTTCCTGTAACATGAAGATGGTGAATAATTTGTGAGATATTATCCAACATGGATGGTGTGTTCCATTAAATCGAAGAACGAGAGTACATAATAAGTAGTAAGCTGAACAGTATACGAGGTTCATGTAGCTACTACAATGAAGATTATAATACTGATAATAATAATATTCTATTTAACACCTTATATGTTCAAAACATGTTCCCTATTAAAAATTGCGAATGTTGCCGAACATTCAAACAAAACAGAAAATTTGTGATGTATTTTCTTTAAAAAATTAATTCATTATCATTCATAAAACATGTTTATTGGTGAGATAGATTGAAGTGATTTGAACAAATAAATAGTAAGAAATGATTGATGAATTTATATTTTCAATAAAATTTGTTGAATACAAATCGATACTGTGAAACTTTTCCATAATTGAAAAAACACTGATTTTCTTCGGCAATTCCACTTTATAGACCATCAAGAGAGAAACTGCAGTTACGCAAATGGTTTCAAGGAGATGAGTAGAAGATAACTAAAATAAACAATAGGCAAATTATGAGTAAACAGTTAGAACAAAAGTAAAAAAAAACATAACATCAACAAACTGGTGGAAGTGTACAGATAAGACAAATTAATAACTTCAATAAAAAAAAAAAACAGTACCCATCAATATATCATCTCCTTATAGATTCAAGTGATACAATGATTGATATCGTGATATCATGATCATGATTCCCTTGTTTAGGAAACATTGAGTATCCTTGATCAGATAGACATCCTTCGATATCATAATCTTCAGGATAATTGGATATATTTCAGAAATATCTCATAATTTCAAAATTACTTTTTTAATAATCCTTGAAAATTGACTGAAAACGACTTGATATTGTTAAAATCAGTGTTTTCGAAAATATTCTCTTCATTAATTAATATAATATAGCTACCTCAATATCACTTTCAAAACAACAAAAAATTATAATTCTTATATAATCGATTAGCCTACCTGGATCCATAGGCTTGAACTCGTCAATCACGTCCACTCTTGAGCTACTGAATCTATTCCTGGATTGAGCGAATATTGGAACACCTTGAGGAGGTGTTAACAGTTCGAAGTGTGGAAGAGGTATGCAGGAATCGCCCACAATAGAGTTAGTTTGCTGGATGCGGGTGGTTATCAGAATAGCGCCCTCTCAGAATAACATTTCCAGCTCAGTGAATTCATATGAGGTCGGCGTGAAGCCCATGTAGGAACACACGCTTGTCTCCATGCATTTCAATGATTAGTTCATGCAATTAATTGCTGTCGGTCTACATTATATCCATTGCACAAACTTCCAATCTAACGCGATATATAAACGGAGTTCTGGTCCAAAAATATACAATAGCAAACAACTATTTCAGTACTACTTTTTATGAAAATTCAAAGCTTTTGGATAAAATAGCGATGGTGGACCCTATTTTCCTATTTATGATGTTCAGGAAGACAAAATTGAACTTGGTGTTTTTTACTGATTGTGATATACAGTACCTACTTGCTACGAGACAAGTTAACATTGAGGTAACTTCCGACTTGGAATACATCGTATACCCTATCTTATACGTGTTACATCAATTAGAATAAAGTTCTCCAACAATCATAAATAAACAATCGAATAATTTATTAATGAAATCAATTATTCTATCATCAATATCGTTAGAATAATTGATTATTATGATCATGGTACATGATTGAGCAAATAAATAGTATTCCATGATGGAACCCTCTGCTTTGGGGGTGTTTATAGCATTGAAAAATAATATTAAAGTAAATCAGATGAGAGCGATATACTGCTCTGATAGATTAATGGAATGCTTTTAGATTCTTCATTGAATCTTTTTTCATCGATGTCAATGATTCATAATAAATTAATCTCAATAATCTATACTATACTGAAGGAATGAACTGGCTAATACTCGTACGGGATAGGAAATTCACGAATGACGCATCATCACGTCTCAACTATTCAACTGATTAACTTGAAATTTTGCATAAATATATAGATTCTTCATTTGCCAAGGATGATCATAGGCCTATTTTCAATTTTTCAAGATTTTACTGAGTCAAGTTTTCAATTGAACGGGTTACCTGTTAGTTTTCAATAAATCAAACAAATCAATTTCAATAACTTTCTGTTGATCAAATAGATGGAATTCATAATTCATAGTTTCATTTAAATCCTTCAATAGAATTATCCTTATATATTTTTAACGAGAAAAAGTGAAAATTATGCAAAACACAATAATTTCTTGATTGTTCAGGAATAATCATTACTGTACTTTGTTCTGGTCAGATCAGGTCGGAATTGTTCTGGTCCATTACTTTGAGACTGGATTCAGGCCGTGGGTCAATGGAGATGCCCATACAAAATGATTATAATTATAATAATAAATTAATAACATATAAACTAGTAGTTCTGTGAACAGTAGACCTCACGCAGTATTCTCATCCACAAGTACCTGATTGAAACTATAGACCTTATGGAAATACAGCAATAGACTGGCTTCTTCACACATCTGTGTAATCACTTGTCAGCTGATTTATGATGAATAATTCTATAGTCTGATTTTTACTCTAATATTGGCGTATGAAGGAGGCTCCTTTTTCCTTTTATATTATCCTTGAAATGCAAAATTTCCAAAAACCTTGTATATACGTCGACGCGCAATTAAAAAAGGAACATACCCGTCAAATTTTATGAAAATCTATTACCGCGTTTCGCCGTAAATGCGCTACATATAAACATATAAACATTAAGAGAAATGCCAAACCTTCGACTTGAATCTTAGACCTCACTTCGCTCGGTCAATAATTATAACATACCAAAAAAGTGTGAATTTAAAG
This sequence comes from Nilaparvata lugens, assembly GCF_014356525.2. NCBI lineage: Eukaryota > Metazoa > Arthropoda > Insecta > Hemiptera > Delphacidae > Nilaparvata > Nilaparvata lugens. The sequence continues at coordinate 17,938,152 of NC_052514.1, forward strand.
TTCAAAGTCAGCTAGATTGTATTATTTTATCAATAATTTGAAGTTTACCAATGTAAAAACATTTTTATAGAAGACCAAACGATCACAGTAACGTATTCTAGCTTATCAAGTACGAGAAAGATGATACTCAACATATTGATTTTATTGATTCATACAATAAGTACATCATCAAAATGTTAGAGAGAGAGAAAAATAAGGTAAATAATATTTATCCATTCATTGCCAAAAATACTTAAAATTTAAATAATAGTTATTTATAGATTTGGGAAGTGTTTAGCTCTGTAATATTGCGTTACTTCCTCATGTTTTGCCGAGTTTTTTGCTGAGAAAAGCACACGCCTGCTACTCGTCCCGTTAGATGGTGTACCACAGTAAATGAGTTCGCTAGATATAATAATTAATAACTTCAAAAACTACTCTCAAATGACTCAAATCCCATACAAAGCCAACTTCTCCACATCTTCATCACCTAATTTCTTACAATATTCAGCATTTCTATCAAGAAGCGCAGTTCTGAAACTTATTTGAGCATCACCGTCAGACAGAAATCAACATTTTATCTAGGAGGTGCAGATATAGTATTATTCTAAGCATATAGAAAGTAAAAAAATAATTAGCAGTGATAATTTTGAAATTCAAATACGGTACGGTTCTCAGTAACATAAATTCATGCTGTATTTAGATCGCACAATAGTCATTTTTGAAAATGCAAAATGTATTAAATCATTAGTCAGATAAGATATTATGAGAATTCAACAAAATAAATCCGATTTCCTTTCCTCCCTTAAATACCCAAAATTTCGTTAAAAAGGACATCGTTATAAATTAACTTGAACACTGCTCAGGACCCCTCCTCGCAAGAATAGTTTATGAACCCCCTCCCACCGCATGAATTGCCCTCCCTCTCCGGTGGGCACACCTGCATACTGTACTGTTCTGTTTGTAATATTGATTGAAAAATGAATTACGAAAACAAATAACTATTGGTAAGATGGTAAGATCAACACTGCAAGTCTTCCACATATCCACGAGTAAGTTTGGCTACTATCATAAACAGAATTTCAGAAGAATAAATCACATTATTGAAGTATGTACTCGTAATTCAATATATTACATAGCAATGCATAAGAGGATAGAATTTCATTGACAAAAAATGGCCTTGAATTGGATTTTCATTTGAGTTATAGTTTGTGTAAAATAAGTTGAGACTTGGCCCTCCATCCGAAGAAACTACAGGGTTGCCAAATCGTGTAAAATTGCAACTTTCTCAAATCTCCAGTTCAACGTCAGAATTGGATGTAGAATATCATCCCCGATATCCTAGTAGTACTAAAAAAGCTTCAGAGTTATAGGATTAAAAGGAAATTCAACTTTTATGATAAAATTGGAAACATCGCGAAGATTTGTTTTTCTTTTGAATATCACTTCTCTCAGAATCATGGGGCGTTGTAATGCGTAATAATTTTATATCAAATTACTATAATTTTATATCAAATTAAACAAGAATGTCTTCTTTTTATTGTTGTCTGGATCATTTTTATCCGACTTATAGTTATTTTCCAATTAATGATTATGTTCGTTAATGTCGAGAAATTTCGAGCAGAAAACATGAAATTTTCGATACCTATGCTACGAACTTTTTTTTTCAAAAGATAAGTAGGTGGTGAAAGTGAGAAAGTTTCCCACAAATAATTGAAATTATTCTTCCAATTGTCAAACGTACTCGGAAGAACGTATTTTGGCCTCTCAGGAGTTTCAAAGTCAAGGATAGCGGCTGAATGGTGTGCCACCATAATAATTATGCTATCCAATAGCTGGGATCAACAAAAACAAAATACAGAACAATTGAAGAATTCTGAAAATGCAAGCCACATGTTTATAAATAGTGAAAATGACAACAATAATCCAAGCATTGTTTCATTACAGCCTTTCTAGAGGCAATCAGCTGTTTGCGTTTGAAATAATTCAGTCAAATAATCTTGTAAATTGCCAGCCTTCAGCATACAATTTGGTACACAATGCATACCATGCAGCCGCTCTCCCAACTTTAAAATTCCTTGGAGACCAAAATACGATCTTCCGACTACTTTTGACAGTTGGAAAAATAATTTCAATTATTTGTGAGAAACTTTCTTGCTTTCACCACCTACTTATCTTTTGGAAAAAAAAAGTTCGTAGCATATCGAAAATTTCATGTTTTCTGCTCGAAATGTCTCGACATTGACTAACATAATCATTAATTGAAAAATATCTATAGGTCAGATAAAAATTATCGAAACACTAATAGAAAACAGACATTCTTCCCGTTAATTTGGAATTATTACGCATTACGACGCCCCATGATTCTTAGAGAATTAATATTCAAAAGAAAAACAAATCTTCGCGATGTTTCCAATTTTATCATAAAAGTTGAATTTCCCTTTAATCCTTCAACCCTGATGGTTCTTTAGTACTACTAGGATATCGGGGATGATATTCTAGATCCAATTCTGACGTTGAATTGGAAATTTGAGAAAGTTGCAATTTTACACGATTTGGCAACCCTGTAATTTGTTCGGATGGAGGGCCAAGTCTCAACTCATTTTACAAAAACTATATAGCCAGAGACAAGAAATAATATAGAAATAACTTATGCTTATCCTTTATCTATGCTATAGCCTACAGAAGATTTTAGTGAAACTGTCACAATCCTGTTTTCAGACCAACGGTCCGAAAACTTCCAAGTTCATCGTTTCACCGATAGATCTCGATGGCTACGCTGTGAGAATGTAGTCAAAGGATAAAGGATAGCACAAGGAGCCGCCAGCCTCCGTATATTGGTTCTCTACCATAATAATTATTATATATCTATTATAATATATAGAAAAGAGCATAAGATAAAAGCAAACGTTTCTAATACAACGTCTATACTATCCATCCAAGGAAATTCAAATGAGACATAACTTAAATCTATTTTGTAATAATTAAGAACAGGTAGAATCTTACCTTTAAATCTGTCTATAATTAGGGCGTACCTAGTGCCCGAGGTTAATTATACGATGAAGACATCCATATTAAGATATCCAGAAAATTCCGCCATCTACATGGTGTGAAAGTCAATTGAAAACTAAAATTACTCATAAATTTAAGATAATAGATTACTATTGTAAATTAATTTTTCAATGCTCAAGACAAATTTAATTTCTGACGGCGGCTAATTTAAAAAAAAAGTCACCCACTTTTGAAATTATTTGTTTTGTTTGCTTTTTAATATGTAAGGAGTATCTGAATCGAAACTCAGTAACAGCAGAAAGTATTAACGCTATTATACAAGTTTTCCTTTATGATTATGCCCGAAAATATGAGGAGTTTTCGTCTTCCTATTGATTTTACTCTGCTTATTCAAAGATATTCAGCCAAAAGCCTGAAAATTTTATTACCTGAGTTACTGTCTCTAAGTCATTTCTGTCTTGAGTTTCATTTCTATTCCTTTTTTCTCAAATATTATTCTTATTCGAAAGTTATCACTCCCATTTTGTTACGTAATGAATAATATATTTCATCAGACGGTGAAGTGGAGCTCGCTTTTAGTCTACTCTCCAAAAAAAGCCGATTGATAAAATAATCATTATTGCATCAGCAATTAAATTTTTAAGAGTCTGCATAGTCTACTTTAGCATACTATAATGTATTTCTTAGCATTACTATGAATCATCTCCTTTTCAATCATTAGAATACTGAAAATCAACTCGTTGAATGCCTATAATTCATACACTTTTCTCTATGCATTTCACATTTTCGACATGCATAGAAAAAAGTGTGTTAAAACATTGCAGCTCGGAATGGATCAAGAAACCATCACCTATAATATTCATTCATAATTATGTGACAACAAAGTATACAGTATATTGCAACTTACATTGATAATAAAATGATATCATTATAGTAGAATGATACTCACATTTTAAAATATCAGCTGTAGAACGGAACTAAAGTTTTGCAGGGTTTTGAAGTTCACTATTTCTATGAAGTTTTTCAAGATTGACCTAATTTGCTCCAGGAATGCTCTCCTTTCCAAACATCAGAATATTGAAAATCAACATGTCGTAGACTGAAAATTGATAGGACAACAATGCATGTCTAATGGGGCGGCGCGGTGCGATTGTAGTTTCGTTTACCAACAAAAGCGGATGATGGGTTAGTGGGGGGGATTAGTCTTTGCCAACTCACCGACGGCAGGGAAGAGGGAGGACGCGAGAAACCCCGATAATTCAGCAACAGATGACAGTTGGACTATCAGGTTGAGGCTCGAAGGGCTTGCTTCTTTTCTTTGGTCACGGGCTGGGGTGGCCCCCGACCCAACCCCCCCTCCCACAACCAAATAAAGGAGACTCTATTTTGGTGGTTCTACCTGGGCGACTCTAAATGCCCACCAATTAAGGTGAACCTTCTAAGCAATTCCCACGATTTACCCCACACAATTTCCTATATACTTGTGGGAGTGTGTGTGCTTGCGCGCGTCCGTGTGCTGGTGACGTTCCCCCCTCTTCCACCCCCAGCTTTTATCATCGTTAACCTGTGCGGCTTTGCTGCTTGACACGGTATTATTGTTTGAACTGCCGCTTCTTCACAGCTTAATAATCGAGCAGCAGACAGATTGGGGCCTTCTTTGGACTCGCCGCACCGCACCGCACCGCATCCTCATCTCGTCTTAGAAAAGCAAATTGGCTCCATGTGATGTGATGATCGCTTTATTTAGGATGGGAGGATACAGGAGCTGCACCGCTGGCCGGCCGGTAAAGCAATATCAGTTCACAGAGCAAAAACTGATAGGGCCTTATGCCTGTTATGGACTTTGAAATCGCTGTCATGTTTCATATACAATAATATCCTTTTCATATTTTACATTAATTTTTATATTAACTTGAAAATTCTTAATAGAGTGAAATGTAACATATTATATTATTATCTTTTTTGAAATAAAATACAAAAATGTTTACAAAATTTGGGAGAAAAGCAGTTTTGGGCTGAACCTGTTGCTCTCTCCCAGTCATTGCTAAATGATTTGTAATTGTATTGATAAATTAATAAATTGCATAATTGGTTTCTAAAAACACATTACTGACTCAACTAAGAATAATAGATTTCTAAATGATTGTAAGTGCGATAGTATCCCTCACTTTTTCTATTTTCCTTTGTTCTATCTATTATAATGTCTTTAGAGTATTGGAGAATAATTTTTATAGTTCTTGTTGAATAACCACTGTTTCTTGTTGTTTTTCTGTAGGTGGAATAAATTTATCATGTTCTTATTTCAATATTGTTGATCGTTGAGGAATTTTTCTTGACATTTTCTCAATTACAAATTGGCATGAATGATTTCTAATATCCTTTTGCATTGAATTCCATGTCGAGGATAAACGACAATATGTCTTCGGCGTATTTTGAGAAAATTGTTGTCTTCAGCGGTTGATGATCAATGCAATAGAGAAAGGCAAGAAGTTGTTGTGCTATCTTAGCTTCCTTATTTATCGATATTCTCTCTTATTTATATCAACAACTTTCTCAATGGAATTGTAATGACATCCATAATATTCTTCGGTCACCACACATTTTGTTCAGACCACCTTTTCCAACATAAAGGTTGTTTGTATTTTAGTTTTTTCATGGTCACTCCATTGATAATGAAATAACACTGTTCATAAACCTGGAGACCTGCAATAGGTTAGTGATAATTTCCTATCTCTTCAGTTTTCCAGCCAACAGACCCTCCAGGCTCGATTGAATTTGTTCTGGATTCATCTCTCATTTGGTGAACAGTGTATTTCCAAGGGGAACTCTAAACCGTTTAGTCAGCCTGCGACGTTCTTTCGAATGTGTGTGTACCAAACATTGTCACCCCCCAGATCGCAAATTCCCAATTCCCAACTGTCACCAGTTATCACGTTCAACGAATGGAACAGAGAAAAGGTGACAGCCGATCATTCTCTCCTCCCTCTCCGTCTTTCTCCTCTTGTGGTCCGATCGACTCCGAATCCTTCTCTTCTTCTTCTTTTGTCATCTAATCTGCCTCACCGACAATATGCTGTGTCCAGGTTCCAGGGTTCGTCCAGTAGCCCTTCAAATTCGTTCTGATGACAAACCTTTGTCATGCCATGTCAAATTAGGCACCGGTACACACGTCTTTCTCATCTCCATTCCATGCTGAATAGCAGCCACCTGCCTACAAAACTAATAGATGAACTCAACAAAGATTTCACAGTAATTTCATGTTGTCGTCTGTCCAGGAAAACGACTTGTTTACAACTGCTGAATGGACTTGCAATAAGTTTCTCTTCTGCTTGACCTGATTGCATTACAATGGATTTGTGGATGAATCGATTAAATGGATTTCAGAATAGAAAAGATGGAAAATCTCTTCTATTTTATCTTCACCATCACCCTATAGTCCGTACAAATTACTTTTGACTTGGAGGGATATGCGCAGCAGAGGAAGGTAGGGAGACGGCGACGGCGATGTTGCCGTTCTAAAGCGGCCAGAACTCTTTCTCTAGTGAGTGTTCAAGTGCTCATGATACACATGAAAGCACAGAGTCGACTGAGTCTAATCAACAAATTGGCAAATGCGCTTCTACCTATGACTCTATTCATCACTGTAATTGGATAATTTCCCTCCCTTTCTCTGCGCCGCATAATCATCCAAGTCAAATGTAATTCTGTATGGATTATAGAAAGGCTAGCTTATAATACAATATTGTATCCCAAATCGGTTTCCACGAACAGATGATACCTGGTAAGGTCGGACTCCCCAATTATTCAATCAGCATCAATAATTGATGACGATCTTGAAGAATATTCTCCTATGCCTTCTGACTTTACTAAATTGTCAATTAGTGGGAACATCTACCCTAATTCTTCGATTTCTATGATGACTGATCAAGATTGTCTGTATCATCCAATCAAATGATTATTCCATTGATGATTGTTCATTTATTCCGCAATTGAATTTCATTTATCACCTGTGCTGTCATTAATATTATTCTTGTGTGTGAATTTGTATTAAAATTCCCAATAAGACAGCTATTTTTTGAAATTTCCAATGATTCACTCAATGTGATATTATATTTTCAATTATCATTCAATTCTCTAGATTCAAAATTTTGAAAACCATATTTTGGCCTGAAAATTTATGTTGTAGGTGACACACATTCACTCCGCTTTTTTGGATTTGTTCGTCAGTCTAAATTTTGGGAGAAGAGTAGTCAGGAATCGCCTAAATTTCTCTGATTATTATAAATGACAAGTTTATGTACTGGAGAATATACCTCTTTCGTGCTTGGGATTGGGGCTTTCAACCATTCCCCATAAACGAGGAATTCCCAGTAAGCGCGAATCATAAGCTGCCCTTTGTACACACCGCCCGTCGCTACCACCGATTCAATGATTGAGTGAGGTCTTCGGTGAGGTGCGCGGAGGGGTCTACCGCTCCCGATGTTGTCACATCGGAAAGATGACCAAACATGATCATTTAGAGGAAGTAGAAGTTGTAATAATGTATAAAACATTTTCAACCTGAGACGTATAATTTCCATACGATCACCCATTCATTGATTTTCATCATAGATTTCCAAAATCTATTCTCAATATCGGTATATTCAATTTTTGATCATCCTGCATTCATAAATGAACAACAATCAAATTGCCCAATCCCTAATGCATTGAAAATTGGAATTTTCTGTTGTAGTACATTTTTTATTACTACGTTTATTAAAGCATACAATATATTTCCAGATCCAGAGATAGAATAATAATAGTAGGAGGCAATATGAGATGCCTTTTCACTTCTATTTTTCGATTGTATTCTATTATTTTATTCTCCGTGTTACATTATTTTGTCTTGGCTTCAAGAGGGATACTTTCCGCTACAAAGGAATAAACTTCCAGACAAAATCGCTGGCTCAGATATGATAGAAATTATGGGGCAATTTAAATGGAAAAGAGTAAGAAATACATTGTAAACAGAGTAAGTACTAGGATGGTAAAAGTTTTGGGACGTCGAGAAAGGTCATCGCCAATGAGGGAGAAGCAGAACAGAGTGAGCGAGACAACCAAAACAGAGAGAAAAAGAGAATGAGGAAAAGATGTACATGGAAGAATGAGAAGATAGTGTGGATCGGGTATTGTCAAATGAATATAGAACTTGCAGATAGGATACAAAATATGAAGAATAGTAAGTGGGACAGGTTGATGGGGAGGTGAAACAGAAGAGAAGAGGACAAAGAGAAGGAGGAATGTAGGAATTGGAGGGAAAGATGAAGAGAGAAGTAGGAGACGGTGGGAGAGGAAGAAAAAGAAAAAACCAAGAATAAGAGGATGTAGTAGAAAAGAGAGAAGGAGAAGAAGAAAAGAAAGAGAAGAGCAGCTGGGAAAGAAAAATGAGAAGGAGAATGAGAAAAATACTAAGGAGAAGACAGAACAACATGATGTAAAGAGAAAGAGAGAATAAAAAGAAAAACTAAAAGAGGGTGAGAGACAAAGTAACGTTTGTGTAGAGAGTGGAGAGGAAAAATGAGGAAAATTATGGAAGAAGGATGAAGAATAATGATGATAAGAGAATAATTATTGAAATATGATTGTTTTTAAGAAGATATTATACTTATAATCATTTAAGGAGATAAGGAATGATAAGGGAAAATAGAAGAAGAGCAAGAAGAGATTCAAGACTCGAAGAGAGGCATGGAGAGAGAGCGAGAGAGAGAGGCATGGTATTAATAAGAGAGAGACAAATAATGAGGAGTGAGAGATTGATAAGCAGTGATCGGAGATGAGCCAAGATTCGTTAGTTTGGTAGCAAAAAGGACCAAAACGAAACGGAAAAAAGGGGGTTTGGAAAAGTCGAGCGAGTCAGTTTTCCACATATATATCGATTGCGAATTCCATCAGTCATTAGGGGGTAGGGGGGTGATTTGGGAGTGGGGGGTTTGGCGCCGAGACGCCGGTTCGGGACGCTGGCAGACGTCTACCCATAAAGAGTTTGCAAGGCGCCGCCTTAGACTCCCTTAGAGGGTCGTTACCCCCGGCACAGCACAGCACACAGTCACAGTCCGACTGACTCACAATTACATGGCTTTTGTGTTTTATTGCAGTCGCGTCAACATTTCATAATCATTCAAGTGCGCAGCCATAATATAATCCGATGACATTTGGGCGCGGCGAGTGTGTGTGCTGAAGAAAGCACTTTTGCCAGAGCGCTGCTTGCAACCCTTTTCACCATCAGACGCGCCATAAATGTCCAACTTTTCTCGAATATAAAGTAAACCATTACGCGCCGTTACGTTCTCAGCATAGCAGAAAAACTTGCAAAGTTTACTGACCCCTTGCTAACCTCCAGAAGGGTGGGTTTGGCTATTCGAGATAGAAAATTGAGGAAAATAAATTTTTTCTATAGGATTTTCTGTATTGAATATTATATATTATTATAATTGAGAATGTATCCAATTTCTGTTAGAATAAAAAATATTGAGAAATATTATGTGGTTAATTTTCATATTGTGGATTATTCATAGTGATCCGCTATTCATTTTATCTTTATAAAATCTGTTTTATTTATTCATCCATTCATTTATTTATTTAGCATATCTTCTAGTGTAACAGATAGTCTCTTGTCATATTACCCCTACTCATCATCATCATCATCATCAGTATTCTGGCCTATAGTGAGGTCCACCGTCCACGTTATAATGGCAGTGTAGGACAATACTGTTGCTGTCCTTTTCTATCATACAACAAAACAGATAGCGCTATCTCTCTCTAGCTTTGCAATGTTTTTTTTTTGCTAGAATATTTTATTTTTACTTTTGACAGTGACTGTACAAAAGTGAACAAACAATTCTCAGCCGCCATTTTTTTTCTTCATTCTATCAAAATACTTGAGTACGCACGTAGTATAATTGGTTTAAAATGTATTTTTGAAACAATGAAATAATTTTTAGACATTACCGTATGAGAAACACAAATTAAAAAACTGTACCTGAAACGACATTTTAAAAGTTAATAACTAACCATCCTAGACTTCATCCATGCTTCATTTAGCCTACACGTAAAGGTTAGACCCACTCGTACCGGTATAAATTATTATATTGAAAGTTATTTTAGAATTATTTCCATTGAAATTACTTATTTTAAAAATGATTTCTATTTTTTTTAAAGAAATTGGAATAGAATAACTACCAAATAACTTAATTTCTATTGTTTTGAAATTCAGATTGTTGTATCACAGCTTTTTAAATTAACCGCTATTTCAGGTTTGTATAATCATAAAAATCTGATCTCAGTTATGAAAGCAAACTTTTGAATCAAATTAAATTAACTTGATTAGTTTGATTATTTTATCAAGGAAATGATAATTATTATTAGATCAAATTTAATGGGATAAATTGAGTTGGGATGAATCTGAGCTGTGTACACTCAGTGGCAAAATGGAGAGGCTTGGCAACGTTATTCTTCTATCTTTCTTCACTGCCATTATAACGTGGACCTCACTATAGGGCAAATCCATACATGACTCCTCCTTTTCCATTCCTTTCAGTGCTACTCTCTTCAGCATGAAGTATTTTCCCTCCTCCCTGACATCATACACCATCTTCACTCCGAGAAAATGCTATTCGTCGTACGATTTGCAAGTTACAAATTTCCATATTTGTTATTAAAATTGACATTTGACATTAAAGGTTCACACTACAAGAGAAAAGTTGAGTTTCGCTAAAAAATGATTGTGTTATACTATTTCTTCCAATTATACTTAATTGTCCCACTCTTTATAATAATGTGAAAATTATTAATTCTTTTTCTACTCAACTAGAATAGCACATACAAATAATATGTATTAGTTTTAGCGAATTACTTCTCCAAATTAGGAAATTACTGACTAGTAAGTGGGAAGAGAATTCTACTTTGTATAGAAGTCTATGCGAAAAATGAATTAATTCTCAGTACTCAATCTAGTCTGAAGTGAAGCTGGAAAACATAATATTGCTGCAACTGCGATGATTTGAATAGGAATAATCTTCACAATTTCATACGACTGATCAAAATTATTTCTCCTTCTAGGAAGATCGGACAAGAGAGTCTCACGTATTATATCATGATCTTGATTACGGCAATAACAGTAAATAGTCAGGATATCGCTTGTAAGCTTTTCAAAGAATGAATTATCTATTGCTCATTAAAAAAACTGTAGAAATCCATCAATATTCCTTGACAAAATGATTAGGATTCAATGCGAATTGTGATCTAATAAGATTTCATGAGAAGTAGGTGCCATTACGATACGTTAAGGTAGTAGCTTGATATGTTGACAATTTCCCACTGATAATGTCACACTGGGTTAAAGTACTTCGCAGAAGTCTCGACAAACATATTATTACAAATGATTCCTAGTAAAAAATCAGCAGGGGATATGATTGTGAGCCATTACAGATCATTACAATCCCTTGCAATTTTACATTGTGGAGGAAAACCGTGAGTATCCAACTGTTTCTCCCGAGATAGGGTCAAGGTGAGAGATACAAACATTTTCCAACCCTCCTGGAAAGTGATCATAACCTCTCTCACATCTCACCAATCAAATGTAATTTGCTATCATCAAATCAGCTACCATTTGTCCAGTAAATGTAATTGGATTGTATTACCCCAAGAAAAAACTTATGCAACTTCCCGATTGGCGGAGATCTGGGGTGATTCCTTGAGTCAGGGAATACATCGGGAAAATATGCTATTTTTCTGAACTTTGACCGACTGCTAGGTTGATGATAAGTACGATGACTTCATATTATTATAATAGGATTAGAGGTTGATTATTTCACTCTGCTTGATACATGTAAACATATGGGATAATTTTCTCAATCATTTTCATTATTGGTGGAGATCTTGGGAGATTCCTTGAGGAAGGGAATATAACATCGAGAAAATATTCGATTAAGAAAATTTCTCCACTCATATCACTACATTCAACATTGTATACATTTAATCGATCATAATACATCTATTTTAATCTCAATATTAAGAAAATTCATTGAAAAAATATTTTTCGAAGAATGGAATATAACTGATTATTATAAAAAAGGATGAACAGTTAATATTACGAAAAAAATACCGGTATACGCTATCATCCATAGAAGGCAGTGGCTAGGGAGAGAATCAGCAACACTGTTCTATCTTTATCCACTTTTATCACCACTTTCTCACATGAACCACTATATCAGTTAGACTTCAGTCTGGCATCTAGCTCTTCATTAGTATATTTTGGGTTTTTATTAGTTTTCTGTATTGAAATTGATTTTCAATTATTAATTTTCTGTAATGATGCGTGCCCATCAGTATCAATATTCTCACATTTAAAAAACAAATTTAATAGGTGATTGAGAATAAAATATAAAATGATGAAATGAACTAAATAATGCCGAAGAAATTATAGTATTCTTGATTGAAAAAAAATTAATTTAAAAATAGTTGAGAAATATTTTCATCAAATGGAAAGATTATTTTATCACGGAACTGGATAAATCATCATATGGGATAAAAATTCAAACGTGAACTGAGTTTATTAACATAAGTGAGTTTTTAATCTTGGAGAAAAAAATAAAAGTTTTTAAGAGTAAAAATTAGGATTCAACTGTGAATTGTGATTCAACTGAATCAACTAGATCAGGTGACAACATATACTTGTGGATGAGAAAACTGCGTGAGGTCTACTGTTCACAGAGCTACAAGTATATTGTTTCCAACATACTTTATTTTCCATAATATCTATTCCATTATTTAATTATTTTATGATGTTTCTTTCTAGCCAGAAGTTGTTCACTACATGAATACATAATTCAACCTATTGGTTTTGGTTCTGTTTAGGCCCACTACCGTATCTGGGATACTGTGGTTGAATCACTGAGTGATATTGTGTATTGTCTGAAGACAATGGCCGTGATATTATGGAGAGCATTGAGACCCTCTATCGCGAAGAGAGCAGAGCAAAGAGTGCTTCTCAGTGGGCGGCCAACAGAACAGCCCCGGGCTTAGGTGGACTCCCACTCTCTCTCACTCACACTCTCTCACTCGGCTGCCTTCTGTGGCACAATTAACTTGTTACTTTGAAAAACTAATATTTGTGTTTGCAAGTAAACAAGGCTAGCTGGCTGGGCCTTGTTATTAGGGTACCGAGCGCCGCCCTAATAATTCACTTAACTCCCGGCAACAAGAAGAAAAAGGAACCGCTCTGCAAGGGTGAGGGGAGGGGGCGATCATCGCCATCACGCTGAAAAATAAGAAGAGGCACTCGGTAACTACCTGTTAAGTACATCTAAAAAGCCGATGACAACAGATCATGTGTTGTGTTGTGCTCATATCTTCTACTCTCCTGGTGGTGATGCATTATAGAGAAGACCGGGGTAAACCTTTTCACCTCCTTCTCATTTTTTCATTTCTCTTTTTCTTCTTGTTCCTACTATTTTTTCTTCTTCTTCTCTCCTTCTTCGTCTTGTCCATCTTTTTCTCCCTCTTCTTCTTCTCATTCTTCTTTTTGTCCCTCTTCTTCTTCTTCTCTTCTTCTTCTTCTTCTTCTTCTTCTTCTTCATCATCATCTTGCCCATCTTTCTTCTCTGTTCTTTCTCCACTTTAAATCAACCATCACATCCACCACCAACTTGCAACTGTTTTTTTACCTTCTATTTAATCGCCGTAGAAGCAGAAGGGGGAAAAGAAGAAGGAGAAGTGCATCATACTACTTACTCTAACCAGCTGGTGGGTTGTGAGAGTAAGAAGCGATGAGAAAATAGCGTCTTGACCTTCCTTCATCTCTTTTCAGTTCCACTTTATTGGAATTGCTTCAAATCGCCTTTGTTTCAAAAATACTTATTTTATCTACGATTAAGTTTGTAACCACTCTCTCTTGAACATTGCTCAATATTGATTGAGATATGTCTAGATTGATCCTATAGTGAGTGATATTCTGTTTCCATTACTATTCCTCTTCTACTCGTTGCCTCTGCCCTCTTCAAAATTGACAATGATTTAACAGTTCTCCCTCCTGTTGTAACACGATTTCTCCTGTCATGATCAATTTCAAAATATGAAAAACTTTGTGTTGAGTCTAATTTTGTCTATATCAGTCAAAACATCTCTCCATTGACCTTCCTCGCTATTTTTCCACGAATAAGAAAATCGAATCGTTCTAAAGCGAATTGTTAAAGATCTAGAAAACTCTAAATTTTCAAAAAAACTATAGATAAGGAAAAATTAATTTCTCAGGTCTTTTTGAGGAACAAACAGTTGAATGATATTTTTCTAATAACATTTTATTTGTTCCAGAGCATGATTATATTCGAAGTATGCTCTTGGAAATTCAATGTATGTCGATTTGGAATTGGAAGTCACTGATCTCAATATTTATTTATTTATCAACTAGAGCAAACAATACAATAATCGGAAAAGGAAAAACAGGCTATTGCCCAAAACTTTTCCTATTTCCTGATTTTGTCACAAATCGTTCAAATATTATGTAGGTTATGTCCACTTCAATTTCAACACCAAATCTTCAATCTGAAACTATAAATCAGAATAAAACAAAGAATTTCAAATTTAGATCGATTGATAATAAAACTTCCGTAAGAACATATACAACGACTACATAGAATATAGACTATATAATGAATAACTAGCTAGTTTTCTAGAATTTATAGTTAAAGAATCATTTATAGGGAATAAAGAAAATACGAGCGAAGAATCAACTCATCCACTACCAAAAACGAATACATTCCCTGAGAATATTATCTCAAAAAATATTTCCAAAACAATTTTCTCGTGCGAAATGAGAAAGCATGAGGAAAACTTTTACAAATTACCAAATTTATACAACTGCAATAAGAATTTTATCAATAAATGAATTCCAGAAGCGTGTCTTCTGCTACAAATAGACAGAGCTTTCCAAGAAGAAACCAAAACACTTTGGGTATTTAGTGTTTGGAGCTAAATATACCAGAATCGCAAGCGTTGCAACTCCGCCTCCGCGGCTGGAATGTTTGATGAGTTGTTTGCAATTACCGCAGCTACTGACTCAGTGCACCACTCTTCTATCTTCTCTGAAACGTC
The DNA here is from genome assembly GCF_014356525.2 of Nilaparvata lugens. NCBI lineage: Eukaryota > Metazoa > Arthropoda > Insecta > Hemiptera > Delphacidae > Nilaparvata > Nilaparvata lugens. The sequence continues at coordinate 17,953,272 of NC_052514.1, forward strand.
TATGATCACACATCTATTCATATCTGCAATTTCCAATACCATGGTGATAGTAGAAGGTACTATATTAAAAGTCTGATATTCAAAGTCACATCATAAGAAATAGGTATCAGCTGCAGGTAACGCAGGCTAGATTGACTAGATTGACTAAATCAAATGAACTCTGATTATATGAAATATAAAATTATTCAATAAGTTACCATTAGATGCTAGAAATGTTCGTTTTAGAAAATTTAAAACTATAATGTACAAGTTCCTGAAATCTAAACCACTATATTCACTCCAAGAATGGCATGATTTGAGTATGGAGAGCCTTTCTTTTTTATGATTTATTCCAATGTTTAAATATATTCATAGGCTATATCTATTCATGTATCATTTATGTATAGAACTCATTTTTGTTGAAGATGTGACATGTGTTCCGACTCCATATTGACTTCTGTGAAACGCTTTATTTTGTATCTGTCTGTGTGACTGTTGTATGTTCTATGTTTCCTGATGACTATTTCTATTGCACTATGTGTTTAATGACAATAAAGAATTCTATTCTATTCCAATTACCAATGAACATCCAAAGATCGAAACACTTTGCAATAGTCTCTGCAATCAATCAAGTGAACAACAAATTTCTAGCTATTGTAACTTTCAGAGGCGATTCGGTGATGAATCAAAAAGTAGTTTCGAACTCTTACTTAGTTGCAACGGTTGAAAATGTTTGGAGTGATGCAGAACTTTGATTAGTACTATAATTTCCTAATAGTACTATTGTTCCCTAAAAAGTTCTGATGAAGTAAGCTTAATAAAATGAGAAGATAAAATAAAATAAATTAAATTTGTTAGATGAGGAAGAATAAATGAATTTAATGAAAGAATTGGTAAGAATAAATAGATTTTGTTAGAGACTAAATACAATACTTTTTTTATAATGAATTTGAAGTGCGTGTATAGAGAATAAACTAGTTATGCAACGCTGTAATTTTCCTGACGTCGATAATAATACAAGATATATGAGATAACTCAGATATGAGTGATAGCTCATGACCGTGATAACTCATTTCATTCAGTTTGTAAATTTAATGAGCTTCATACTTTTACAATGAAAATTGATTTTTTCCAGTTATTAGTTTAGTAAGCAAAGTGATTCTTCTCAAGGCGAAATAAAAACGATATTGTCAGTTCCACATAATTTATTTGAGCCAAACTGTAGTTCCAATGCACATCATCAACATTGTTTTTTTTGTTAGAAGCAAATTGGTTGGAACTGACAATATCGTTTTTATTTCGCCTTAATATTGAGAAATTCCACAAAATTTCTGTTCATAGTGTAAATTTTATCCTTTTTGCTAACAGTGATGCCCACATGAGCTACAAGATTGTGCATGGGTAATGAAAAGTAAAATGAGTGGTTGGTAATGATAAGTTTGTAATTATTGTCATTTTCTACCATAAAGTACAGTAATTAACATTCTTCAAGTATTGTAAAACCTCTTGATTCTTTCAAGAATGATTTCATTCTCCAGTAGTCTGATATAATCGAAGAGAAATACGGTAATATTTTTCTCCAGTCTTCTACGATATTTTTCCTAAACTTAGATAGATATGTCACACTGTAACTTTCAACATAGCGAATCAAAAGCACACAAACGCACAAGTGATGGGGCAGGAGGAAGGATGGAGAAGGAGGGGTTGGAAATGGAGCTTGGATAACCGGGGTTGTTTATACGATTCGGAGATTGACCCCACATTCAGACTCGGCAACCCTTTTACTCGGCCACTTATTTCTTCTTCCTTCTCATTTCTCTTTCGAGATCGTAGTTTTCCGATTTTAGGTATAAATCTAAGATAATGGACTGCGACTTTATAGAAAAGAACGGAACAGAGAAGAAACGAGTCGAAAAGAGGTTGAAAGAAATAATATAAGAGTGTAAGAGGAGGAGAAGAAGAAGAAGAAGAAGAAGAAGAAGAAGAAGAAGAAGAAGAAGAAGAAGAAGAAGGAGGAGGAGGAGGGGGAGTAGAAGCAGAATAAGGAGGAGGAAGAGGATGGCGAAGAGGAAGAGAAAGAGAAGAAGGAGGAGGAGGGGGAGTAATTGGGGGAGGAGAAGGAGAAGGATACGGGGAAGGATGCGGGGGAGGGGAAGAAAAGGAAGAAAAAGAAAAATGAAAATAAAAAGAAAAAAGAAAAAGAAAAAGAAAAAGAAAAAGAAAAAGAAAAAGAAAAAGAAAAAGAGAAAGAAAAAGAAAAAGAAAAAGAAAAAGAAAAAGAAAAAAAGAAAAAGAAAAAAAAGAAAAAGACAAATCAAAAGAAAAAAGAAAAAAGAAAAAAGAAGAAAAAGAAGAAGGAGAAGAAAACAAAGAGGAAAATACAAGGCAAAGAAGGATGCGTTGAGCACACATTGTAAGTCAGTCTTGTCAATAATTGATAGATAACAGTGATTGAGAAAATAGCTGAAGAGAACAACAGTAAAATATATGGTGAAGAAGTTGGTGAAAGAAAAGCAGTAATAGGAGTAGAAATAAATAGTTTAAGGAATCAGTTGAATTCCTTCATTTGATAGGGGTGAAGATTGGAGGAGGACAGGGAAAAATAAGAGACAAACATTGGTGTGGGACATGAAATTGGATGTTTCTCTTTTAAACTTGACGGGTAGAAACTAAGGAATGGGTAAAGAAGGAAATGATAAATAGTGATCATAAATAAGACGAATCCAAATGTCACAACAATATTCCTACACGACAATGTTGAGTAAAGTTAGTAGTGAGTCTGGATGTCTAGATCATAATATAAGCTTCCGTTATAAATGCATTTCTCGGCCGGCTACATAATACTCGTACACCAACTAGCATTCGAATTGTACATGAAGAGTTACTTAGTTGCTGACGGCAGTCAGACTCTTTCTTAGTTCCATCTATAAACAAGATTCCATCCAAAAGTTGTGAGAGAAGTTGATATGGCTCTATTTTCCACAACAGATATTCTCCAGTAGAATACCAATTTATATGAAATACATTCAATATAGTACGACAACAACTCCAACCAAAGTCTCAACAAAAATGCGCTCGTCCCTGAAAAACATAACCTTGCACATAATGGCTGGAGTCTGGCTAAAATTCAGATCAAATTTTATCTCCCCGACTAACATTCTCAACAAAAGTGCCCAACTTCTTTATTTTGTTGTGCGACAAAAAACTTTTTACAACCGACTTTTCACAAAGTACACCCTAGTACTATTGCTAGTATTGATGTCGTCGTACTACTGGTTGTAGAAGTGCCCTTACAAAGAGTTGTATCTATTTTTATGGTTCACCATAAAAAGTTACGCCTTGGCTGAGCAACAACCATCAAACAATCTGTTGTCAACACCCATTGTGAAACTTTTAACACGGCTTTCAAGAATTCGTTCAACCCCTATTAGAAAATACAAGAACAGTTCAGTGACTCCAAAGTGGTAAGCATCAAGGGTGAAAGGTTTTTGTTAATAATTGGTAAACAAAAATATTGATGGAATATTCTTTGTGAATTGCTAATAAACTCTCAATACTACATGAAAAGTTACAAAAAATGACAATACAGATTTGATGATATCATGTTACCAGTCATTGTTTCTGAATAATACATATTATGTATTCATACAATTTTAATCTGTCCTTGCTTCAATTTCTATTCTCAATAAAAATACAAATATGCAGTCTATAAATTAAATGTCTTAATTTGAGTAAGCGGCAGCTATATGATTGAACTGTGAAATGTAACATTTTTCTTAGTACAGTCAAATGGTCGTTTTTCAGGGAACAGCCCCGAAAGAAGTTCTATATGCATTTTGGGGGCGCTGAATTCGAATCTGAAATTTTCTGATACGTCAGAGGGCGGTCTCACCCCCAAAACCCACAAAATTTCGGACTTTTTTTAATTTAATTCAATTTATGAATCATAGGATATAAAGCAGATAAAATTGCAGACTGAATAGATTGGGCTAAGATGTGTTGATACTGATTCTTCATTATTTGTAAAAGTAATTGACCATTGAATTTTTCTTCATTGTTTGAAAAGTTTCACTTCTATTGAAAAACAAAAACTTAAAATTTGAATGTATTAACATTCCCAAATTTTGACAAAACATTTACTCTGACGACAGACCACAGACCCATCAAATTCTGTTATCGGCAGTGTCCTTTCACAGAACATGCTATTTACCCTCTTTTTTGCACCACTATAATAAATTGTTTTATTTGTTCATTGTGATTGTTGTTGTTTGTTTTTCATGTGCTTATTTGTTCATTTGCATTCATCTTATGTGTGTGTGTGAATAGATAAATTATCTTGTGAGTTTATTTTTTAGCTTCATCATCTTCATATGAGCTTATTGGAAATTTGTAGTTGATTCATTACTTTCTAGCTCTAAATGAATATGTCTCACTGCTTTGGCAAGTGAGTCATAATTCCATTCATACACATGAACTCAGTCTACAATATAGGATGAGCATGAATTCAAGAGTAGGCTAAGTGCTTCAACAGATGTTGAGGGGTTCTATGAAACTTCTTCAAAATTGGAGCAAGTTCACTTGAGATGGAATTGAAGAATGAATTGCATTCCAGAAGTCAAATATCAAAGTTGAAATTGAAACTGAAATAAAGATCATAGTGCTATCAACTTGGTTCAATTCTGATGAGGCTTTCACTCAATTCAAATCATTGATTCACATTATACAATCGAATACTTGAATTGCTTCTCCAGTTTGTAAGTCATGCATCTCTGTTTTAACACTTTCAACTCACACCAGTTTCAACAGAAATTAAATCTAAATCATCTAGGATTGAATCAAGATATGACTGTATTTACTATAAATTGTTTCAATTGGATCTGCTGATGGTTCAAACCAGGATTATATCAATATGATATTGTGAATAATTGAGCATTGAGCATATGGGACCAAGTTGGAACAAACAGCCTATGTGCCATACTGTTTCTCCCATTAATTGATGGACATTTTTATCTCAAATTATTTGAATAAATCCTCGAATTTCACATAATCTTTATCACTTTGTTCATTGCGAAATAATGCTATCTACCATTTTCCTGTCTGTAATTCAGCCAGCCATTTATATGTCACTTATAAATTTTCAAAATTAATACTTTTTGAAATTCAATTATAATATTATTTGAATTGAAATTGTGGTGCAAATGATATTTTATTGATTATATTATTGATATTTTATTGAAATGGTTATTTTAATTCACATTCCATAACTGTTTCATTTCTCAGGAAGTTACTTAATAATGAGTGACATGCGCAAAGAAGCCTATTCACGTGAAATATATAGAAAAATCTTGTGTTCTTGATCATCAAGAATAACAGTTGCAATAAAAGGAGCCAATGAGTAAATAAGCTGTGTTAAAGCAAAATTGATAGAGACTGTCAAAACCTTGATGCCACATCACCGCTCTTCAGTTTATTTATTCGAGTAGAAAGAATCAGTACTTCCTATAAATCGATATACTATTGAGTGAATAATAGATGAAAGAATCAATACTTCCTATATTTCATGAGTGGGATGTAAGTGATTATGAGTTTATAAATAGAGACTGTAACATATTAAAATTTGATAGGCAAGCAAAATCCCTATTTAGAAGAATTTTATAGGTCTGAAGTAAAACAGCTATTCTATTATCGCCAAATGCGATAACAACAATTGAAAGATTAGATAATAACGGGTACCATGGCTAAAATTAGAACAGCCGAATAGAAAAGGAATGTTATTTGCTACTTATTATATTATATAAAGTATTGGAAAATTTGAGGTTAGGCTTAAAATACTTACTGATCGACGACCTAATAATCGATCAAGTCGCATAATGTGAAATCTAGCCAGACACCTTGGCAAAAATTTATTGTAAACAAATGGTATTCAACTAGAGGATTTTGGAAAGCACATGGCTAATCGTTGTAGAGGGAGAAACAACTTATAAATTCCAAAAAAAAAATATTATCTGTAATGAACATACATAAACCACCAAATAAAAATAAATTAGAATATTAAGGAAGTGTAGGATATTCCTAGGCGCATGGATACAGTAGTGAATTTGCATGAACCAATCAAATTGCAGTAATCGATGGGCGGCAATAGATAGCCGATTCAAATGTATATATAAATATTTCTATAAATGATAAGAACTTGTTAATTATCACTACTCAGTTTATGTATCGGATATGGTCCGAGAAATTATGGAATGTTATACCTAAGATATAGGTAATAATTTAATAGATTGGCACGGACTATTTGATCCTTTTAATGGCGTAGTAGTGAATTATTTAAATATATCTCAGAAATTTGTAAGTCAGAGATGAAATTGTAGCAAATAAGGGTAGAACCTGCCCACTTGCCTGCCAGACGCCACTATGGAATGATACTAAATTTTGTAGAGCACAAGACTCTTTGTTAAATTGTACTTTTGAAAGACCTAAGGTTTAAATTCATTAATTAATTTTTTATAAGACTTAGTGATGCTGCATTAAAGCGAAAGTCATTTAAATATTTATTTATTTCCCTAGGAGAGGATGACTTCGGCCACCAAAAATCCAGGACGACCAGGAAATTCGGATCACCGCCAACATCTTGTAAAAATTCAGCACGTGAGTGATAAATTATCGAAAATATGAAGTTAGGGCGCCCTCAGTGCTTCGAGTGAAACAAATATAAAAAGCTAGCTCGTCGGAAAGGTTATAAATATAAAAAATTATTATAAAACTTGCGCAAGTCTTAAAAAGGTACAAAAAATATATTTTATTGGATAAGAGTTGCATCAAATTTACATATCCAAAGGTGCACAGATTAAAAGAATATTTAATTTTTAATCTTATGATATACATATGCTCACTCAATCATTGATTTTATTCAACAATTTGTAAAGATATAATGTAGCTCTTGTTCACTGGATAAATTGATTTATCTACTTCCATCAGAGGCCGAACCTTAAGCCCTAAGAGATATACATATTATTGAGGAATATACTGAGACCTATAGATATTAATATATTTATAATTTATGATTTATCAATTGATTATTTTTATGATTTTTGGAAAGAAGATATACAGTGAGATTTTTTAAAATCGACAAGCAGCAGCAAGTCGATACCTAAGCTGCATGAAAATAAATGCATATTATTAATGAATAAAAGCACATGGTAACGTTTCGTGCTAAAGAGCTAAAAAGTAGTGAGCCAATTTGTGATATTTGATTTTTGATATGTTTGTTCTTATATTTATTGTGTGTGCTTGTTGCTCTATATGTTTCCACATTTATTTGGTTTTTGATATTTACTTGTACAATATAGGTATCAAATTTTTTATGGTGTATCCTTTATTTGATTCTCCACTTCCATGCATGACCAATCTCATATTTATTTATCGAATTATCAGTATTGAAATATTAAGAAAGTTACCATCCGATTTTATTCTTAATAGAATAAGCTGGTTTACTCAGCAATATATCGCATTGATAATCAAATCTCTGAAAATGATACGTTCCAGAGATTTATATAAATTGTCCAAGAGCAGTGAACTGCGGGAGCTCCTGAGCGAGCTTATAAGAATTTTATCTAAGTTGTATTCTAAGAACCACAACCAGAGTTATATATTTTTGCACTCATGCTTTACCGACTGCGGCCAAGCCAGGCAAACCGTTATTCACAAAAATAACGTCAGAGGACATTTAAAGAAAGTACAGTAATTTCAAAATAGTATTTGAGAAAAATATTTTTCAAATGTTAGAATTGAACGGAGACAAACGAGTATATATGTAAAAGAATCATGATGGTGGATGAGTCTCTGTTTCTCTAAAAAAAATGAAAACGGATTTTCACTCATCTATTCTACGTCTGAAGCGATTCTGGAAATGAAAGGTTTTGGACAATGGCCATGATATGGCTCGATTCAGATAATCAAATTGGGGAGGACTTCCGCTAAAAGCAATAACATATTTCAGAAAACGGTTCAGAAAAACACAAATTATTCAAACCAATCCTGTTCAATAATTAAAAAGCCTTAATATTCCGGGGATTTGGATACTTTAGAGAAGGGTTGAATTTTGAAGTTTGATTTGAGCAGTTTATCAGATATGTGGAGAACAAATTGATAACGTAAGAGTTTACAAAAAATATTAAATTCACTTCTCAAAAGCAAAAACTTGAAAATCACAATATTTCTAGGACACTCTCTGTTGATTGCAACTGATAAGTGAAGTTGAAGATAAAGGAAGGAATTAGGATGGATGAGAGGCAAAAAAAAATCATGGAAGAATAAAAGTTGAAAGGAGAACTGAAAGATGATGAAGGAGTGGATGTTGAGATGAACAATGCAGTTATAGCAAAGTGAATAAAAGGGGGATAGATTGAGAAATAGGATTGGAGTAGAGGTAGGAAAGGAAGGACATGAATCTAAAGGAAAGACTGTGACTGATAAGAGACAAAGTAACAATAAATTTCAGAAAGTGTGGTCGGAAAAATGGAAAGAGAAAGAGTCATCCATCATAGGATTTGTAACATTGTAGCTGGAATGGTTGGAATATTAGGCAATTTGCCAATTTCTGTAGGAATAGAGGAAAACTGAAAAGTCAGACTCCATTCCATGAAATATATTTCATACCATAGAACTGAATTGATGTGGCCGATTCCCCCCCCCCCCTTGGTATCACTATTCGATTCTATTCTGTAGAATGTTATTCCAAGCTTAATTGCAATCTAAGAATAAACTGCTTTTTCATAAATTTAAGGGGGTAGTTGCTATCATGAACTGAAATATTCCCTGCTACAGAAATGAGATACTGGTAACTCAACCAATTATTGAAAAACATTTTACAGGTGAAAATAAATGAGAAATTGCGTTTTGTCAAATGGGATTGATAAACGTAATTCTAAATTAAACGCTTGCAAATAATTTCTGTATAGAAGTGCTCATCAAATATTCCTCTAGCTGTTCACCAAGTTGTGAATATTTGCAGTAGCAGAAATCTTCGAGGTATTTGATAGTACTGTATTTAATTTGGAATAGTTTCGTTTAATATTACGAGATATTTTATATTTTGAAAACTTGATAATGTCATGATTGAGCGAAACAGGCTACGCCTACAAAAAAAATTAAGAGCAACAAATTTTATCAAATACATTTTTTCTATAGGAGGAATGATCACAAATCGGCAAACTATGGATCATCTATCAACTTTTTAGATTTTTCTCTCTACTTTTCTACACTACTAATACCAAAAGAAAATCAGAGCTGGTACTTTTGAAAATAATGATTCAGCTCTAATAAAGTTACAAACTGTTCCAATAATTAAATGGGAACGAAGATTAAAATTCCGAACAACACAGGTATATCTAGAGTGATCGTACACAACGAGGTCTTAGCAGCTGCTTGTTACTGAGTGTGTTTGTGTGTTAGTGTGATTTAGTGGGCGTGGTTAGTGAAGGGGTATAGCATAGGCCTAGTAGCCGAAGCCCAGACCCAGGCACAGACCTCAGACCTTAGACCACCAAAGCAGAAGTCCCATAGTAAATCCTTCAAAATCCACGGTGTAAACCACTGAGCAGCCCAACAATTTTATGCATCGGCAGAACAAGGACAGCTCCTCACTGGACTCACCTTCTTCTTCTCCGTCTCCTTCTCCTCCACCTTCTCCTTCTTGTTCGTCTTCTTATTATTCCCCTCCACCTTCTCTTTTGCCTTCTCCTTTATCATTTCCTACTCCTTCCTTTTCTCCTCCAAACCTTATTCTTTCCCTCCCTCACCCCTTTTTCTTTCCCTTCTGCTTCTTCTTCTCCATCATAATCTTCTTCTTCTCCTCCTCCAACTTCTCCTTTTTGTTCATTTTGTAATTGTTGTTCTTCTGTTTTCTTCTTCTTCTTCTTAACCACCACCTCTTCTTTTCCTTTCCCTTTTGCTTTCCTTCTTATTCCTCTCCACCTTCTCTTTCGCCTCCTCCTCCTTCAATTCCTTCTCCTTGTACTTCATCTTTTTTCCCTTTTCATTCACCACCTACGCCCCTTATCGTTTCCCTCCCTTACCCTTTTTTTTTCTTCTGCTTCTTCTTCGCCATCATCTTCTTTTTCTCCTCCTGCTCTCATCTTCATATTCTATCAACATTTTTCTCCACATTCTCCATTTTTGTTTTCTTTTTATTGTTCTTATTTTTCTTCTACTTCTTGTTTCCCTACATCTTCTTCTCCGCCACCTTCTCATTTTTCTACTTCTTCTTGTTCTCTTCCACATTCTCCTTCTTCATTTCGTTCTTCTTTCTCATCTTTTCCACTTTTTCCTCTACTCCTCCATTTTCTTCTTCTTCCTTATCTTTTCCCTCTTCCTTCTCCTCCTCAGTTATGTTCCTTCTCTTCCTCCTCCTCCTCCTCCTCCTCCTCCTCCTACTCCTCCTACTCCTCCACCTCCTCCTCCTCCTCCTCCTTCTCCTCCTCCTTCTCCTCCTCATTCTCATCCTTTATCTCCTTCTTCTATTAGTCCGAGACAGACTGGCTATGTGCGGTTGGCCGGTCCTGTTACAATCAGTGTGATGTTTATTCACAATTAATTCTGGACAAGGCACACAAACTCACTTGAGATGTAGTCGGCTGAAGAAAGGGTTCAGAAAAATTGCCTTTGATGAGTGTTGAGAGATGGGGCGACTAGGTATAGGTGGAGATGGGGGTTGAGGCAAGAAGCTCTTTCGAGAAAGAAGGAGAACCGAACGAGGTTGGAAGCAGTGGAAGGGGTGACGAGGGATGGATTGAGAACAAGGAGAGAAAAATAAATAATTTGGAGAATGAGGAGTAGGAAAGCTGTATGGTAGTAGAATAACATGAAAAATGAATAGAAGATTAGAAACAAGAGGAGGGGAGAAGTATTAGGGGATAAAGAGGTGGTGAATAAGAATGAAGGAGATTTGAAGAAGAAAGAGGGAAAGAAGATGAGTGATGATACACATACCTGATAGCATAGAGTGGATAGATGGATAGATAGATAGATAGATAGGCTACCTTAGAAGTAAGAAATGAGTAATGGAATAGAGAAGAAAGGAAAGAGCAAGAGAAGGATGAAAATCACCTCTGAGATGGAAATCAGAAGAGTTAGCCTACAAGAAAAGAATAGCTAATGGACAATGATAATTGTAAGTAAAAGAGAAATACTTATAGGATAAATAATAATGGATTAAGAAGAATAACCAATAAAAAAATAGCTATATTGGACAAATGATAGTTGTAAGGACAAGAGAAATACTGATAGGATAAATAATAATAGAATAAGAAGAATAACCAATAGAAGAAATCAGCAAGAGAAAGCAACTGCAAGTTGTGAGAGGAAGGTGCGTAGAAGGGAGTGATGAAATGAAGAAAAATAAGAGTTACAGAAAAAAGGGAGAGCATAATACAAGTTGAAGGACAAGAGAGGATTAAATAAATATAAAAATAAAGGGAAGGAGAAGAATTTGGAAAAAAAGTAGAAGTAGAGAATGAAGAAGAAGAAGAAGAAGAAGGAGAAAACGGAGGAGTAGAAGAAAAAGTGGAAAAGACGAGAAAGAAGAACAAAATGAAGAAGAAGAAGAAGAAGAAGAAGAAGAAGAAGAAGAAGAAGAAGAAGAATAATAATAATATACAGAAAGAAGAAAGATGTAGAGGAAGCAAAGAGCTAAAGAGTGATTGAGGAGAAATTATAACAAGCAGTGGGTACAAAAAATTGTTGCCCTTTTATCTTGTAGTCTACCGCATAACCAAACGACCGCCCCTTCCCCTCAGCATCATCAATGTCTCCATAAGTTCTTAACCTTCACAAAATACTGTCCAAATTATCAGCAGCGATCCAGGACTGCTACTCTCTGATCTCATTCTACCCTGGAGGTAATGTATCAATTCGTACTATAACAGGTGTCATATGAGCTGTCAGAGTGATGAGATAGGTAACTGCTCAGACCAGTTATAGAATAGACACGCTGGGAAGTCTAGCCTCTGAAGCCAACATCTACTGCCAAATCCACCCATCTTGACGTCACGACAGTGACGTCACGCATCGTATGGAGAACTTTCAGATTCATGGTGTTTTTAGGTTATTTCTAGCTACGGGCAAAAACGATATTGGTTAAGTTATAATGTGTTATGTGATATCGGCTTCAAAGTTATAATGTGTTTTGAAAATAATAAGGTACGGTAGCCTACAATAGTTATTTGTGCAACTAGTGCGCAAAGTGACAGTTTGCTGCACCGAAAGAAACGCTTACGCCCGAGCCGTAGGCGAGGGCGGAATGGTTTGTTGAGTGCAGCAGAGGAACTTTGCGCACGTATTGCACATTAAATTTTTCCTACAGTTACCATTGAATATGAAAAGTGGGTAATTATGGGTAAAATTGCCTGAAATCCATCAAATGTTTTTCTGTGTGATTTTATTATTGATAAAAACCTTAATTTATTGTCAAATTGAATAAAAATGTTGTCCTTTGTTATAATATCTACTTAATGATGTGCTCGTTGTGCTTCGTTGCACCTCTGCTCACTATAGCAGCCCAGTCACTGTTACCAACTTCATTTTGATTTTGCTGCACTGGTGCTCCATATAACCTACTAAGTATTTTGCGTTGCCATGTTGAAAATCTGGAGTGCAGAAAAAATTTTTCCCGCACTAGAGCGGAAAAGTGATTCTTTGCGTTCTGTAAGCAGTGCAGCAATGGCCACTTTTCAAGGTAACTGTAGGAAAAACTAAATTATTGTCATGCTGCTATGAGTTCACTTACATCATAAGCAAGGATAATATTACAGTTACAGCTTACAATATGTATGTGTATGAATTTCAACTTACTCATGAAAAGATATTCCACTTTTCTCCTAAAAATTTCAGCGCAATTATATGCTGCGCAGGAAATTACCATTTACATAAATAATAATTACATAAATAAATAACAATCTGCTATGGAAAACAAGCTATGTTCAACAACAATGTAAGTTAAACACCACAAACACTTACACAACAAACTCAAAAAAGTTTTCTATAATTTCTTTACAATGCGTGACGTCACTGTTGTGACGTAAAGATGGGTGGACTTGGCAGAATATGTTGGCTTCATCGACTTTCAGTATGAATATACAATGGGCCGTGTCTATTCTATAACTGGTCTGAGGGTAACTGGAAGAATTATTAATAAAAAGCAAAGTGAAAGGCTGGGACTTTTATTCAATTATATCGATAAGGTGACCATATTCGTAATAACATCAAAGCGGGACACACATTATGATGGTCAGGGGACTTTTTCCAGACTTGGAAAATGTTAATTGGTGAATTGGTAGAGTTTAAATTATTAATGCAATTCAATACATTTCAATATAAAAATAAAAGCAAGAGTACAGTACAATGAACAGTATAATTTAAGTTCATGTCTTGAGTGTAGGCCTATGCAATGTCCTTGTTGCTTATTGATCGAACGTAGTGAGGTCTATGTTTTAACTCGGATTTTCTTTTTTCTGTCTGTATGTAACGCGATTACGGCCAATAGAATTCGATGAGATTTGGCAGGAATATTTATTTTTCAACTGCACGTCGATGTATGCACAAGGTCTTTTGAAATTTTGCAATTTAATGATAATATGAGGAGAAAAAGAATTTCGCCATACTCCCTTTCCATTGCACAGATGTCAAAGTAAACTATGGCTCCCATAAAACTAAAAACGCCAATTAGACACATGATTTCGTTGCACAGGGTTAACTGCCTGTTTTTAACTCTATGCAACCGGGCATAAGAATTCTAGTTTTTTACCATAATGAATAGTAAAGATCAAACTCAACTACATTGTGAAAACAAGAGAATCCTCATATAATTAAATATGGAAAAGTTATAAGTGGATCGAAGCAGAATATTAAATCGATATATCTACTAAACAATTCAAAATAATTTTAACTATTAGTCTCTCTCATTTTAGTTCATTCGATCATTGATATTCTTCTTCTTACATTAAAGGTTTAATGCCTGTTCTGACTCACAAAAGCTATTTATATCCTGTCAATTTTATCAGTTCGGCTACAATAAGATTTACAATATGAAGTAAAAATATGAAATAATGCAGGATATAATGAATAGAACTCGATCATCTATACTATAATAAAGGAAAGAGCTGGCTTATACACGTACGAGATGGGAAAATTATGTTTGACGCATCATCACGTCTGAACTACTGGACTGATTTACTTGAAATTTTGCATATCGATTCTTAATTAACTGAGGATGATCATAGGCTTGTTTTCAATTCTCCAAGATCTCATCACATCAAGATTCCATTACGTCAATTTTCCAGTTTGTCAAGTTTAAAAATGGACTCTTGTGAAGCACGGGTTACCTGCTAGTTCATGAATAAATTATTGTCAAGTATTCTGGAATCTATATTAAGAAATTAAGTATCCCAAATTAGAATCGTTTTCTTCATGAATAACACTTTGGTATTCTAAAGGTGCGTACAGATTTACGCGCCGCGAACATGAGCAATTCATTTTTAATCAGCTGATGCCAAGCTTCTTATATCTGTATCTTACCGTTTCTGTAAAAATACAGATATAGTCAGCTGATTAAAAGTGAATTGCTCATGTTCGCGGCGCGTATATCTGTACGCACCTTAAAATCTATTTGATTTAAGTTCACAAATGATTAATTTATTCAATGGTGTATTTGCACTTACGTACATTGTCTGTTCTCTTGTTTAGATTTGATAGGTTTTGAAGAATAAAGAGTAATAAGGAACGTCTGATTTTGTGAGATCCGAAAGTTTTATAATTTTGTGAGAGCTGAAGAAAGGGTTTAGAAAAATTTGCCTTCGATGGCAAAGGGGGGGGACTGGGTAGATAGTGTGGGGGGTTTATACCTGTCTCCTGTCGATGACGGCACTTATCTGAGGGTTAATTCCTGTTTTGGGAAGTACCCTTGTCACACGAAATAGGGAAAGTATACTAGATTATTTTTCTGACAATTAATCAAAGGATTAATTGTACTATATTTCCTCAGGATCAAGTAACTCGATGATGGGTTACTATTGACCTCTGAAATGAAATATTAGCAAATAAATAAGCTATAAGCAAGGTCGAACACAGGGTCACTAAGGAACAACATGTGATGACAAGTTGCATTTATTTAAATTTACTAAATCATATAAGAATATTGTTTGTTCAATAATAATTAATAAATGAATTTGATAATGAAGGGTTAAGCCCATAAACAATATGATTTGAATTTCAAAGAGTTCTTTCAAGTTAATAAATTTATTAAGGATGAGCATGTAGTGCTTTCACCCAAGGGTTGCCCAACTCAAGTTTGGACAGTGTAACGTCAGAATTTTTACAAACGATATACCAGTTTGTCTATGGAAATTTGAGTCGAAGAGATTTTGAAATAATGATATTATAAATCACTCACATTTATATGGGCCCATAATATACGCGCACTCAATCATGAAGATTTGTTCACTGCATGGCTGGCATCTTTCGTCAGGCTGCATGGCATCATATTAGGCTTGATTATTTGGCTCGCGATTTTAATAATTAATAACTCCTTTTTAACTGAGACTTGGTAATCAAATTAAATTCTAACGTTACGGGAACTGTACATTAATTAAAATTTAGCACTCTTACATAAATTTAACAATGAAGCATATCAAATGACAAAAAATAACAAATAGGAGTTACAAACGACTCTCCATTAGCGTGCTCAGTTAATCTCTCTCTTTATTCCTTCTTCTCAGAAATTGAGAAGCTAGGTTTGGGGAAGAAAAGGTCACATGACCAGTTAATGACCAATCACTGGTCAGAAAAAGAAATCTACCAATAGGATGGCTACAAATGAAGAAATGAGCTCAGGTGTGCCATATAGAATAAATAAATAATTTTACAAATAAAAAATGAGAAAACAAGCAAAACAAATATAAGGGAACAATGAGCAGATTTTTCAGCAGGTCAGAGTATACAAAAAACAATATAATAAAATTGAAAAATTAAAGCAAGCAGTCAACAACCAGAAACAGACATGCCGGTTATCAGCTGACTGATAAGGTAGCCGGCTCAGTTGCATCGAGAAACTAACCCTTATTGTAAACAAACATTCATTATGCTGTTATAGGTTATTTGAAAATCATTTACAACTGTTTGCGAATCTGGATCTTAATAAATGAATATATCATAGATTTTGTTGTTATTTCAACAGCCAATAAAGGTGGGTAGTCGTAATTTTTAGCTTATTAGTATAGAAAGTTGCTTATCAAAGCTGTTTGGCGAATCTCACCGTGACAATAGATATGAGAAAGATAGATATTTTTGATGGATTCCTCAAAACTAAGTGTATTATTTGATGGCATATTGATGGCAAAGGGCGGGTGACTGGGTAGATAGATATGAGAAAGATAGATATTTTTGATGGATTCCTCAAAACTAAGTGTATTATTTGATGGCATATTGATGGCAAAGGGCGGGTGACTGGGTAGATAGATATGAGAAAGATAGATATTTTTGATGGATTCCTCAAAACTAAGTGTATTATTTGATGGCATATTGATGGCAAAGGGCGGGTGACTGGGTAGATAGATATGAGAAGATAGATATTTTTGATGGATTCCTCAAAACTAAGTGTATTATTTGATGGCATATTGATGGCAAAGGGCGGGTGACTGGGTAGATAGATATGAGAAAGATAGATATTTTTGATGGATTCCTCAAAACTAAGTGTATTATTTGATGGCATATTGATGGCAAAGGGCGGGTGACTGGGTAGATAGATATGAGAAAGATAGATATTTTTGATGGATTCCTCAAAACTAAGTGTATTATTTGATAACCTAATGATTTGTTGGTATGGAGAACAGCATATGGTTGAAGTACCACATTCACTCTCCACTGTAAACCGAGACTAAAAATTTCAAATAAAACCAAAAAGCGTCGTGTTGTGTGTGGGTTCAGACCTCTGCACAAACCAGAAAATTCTCCACCCGAAATTTGCTTCGCTTTATTCTTTTTGGTGGCTATTCATGTTGAGAGTCATCTGCAGTGTCACAACAGTTAAAAGTCGATTGAACATTCTGAACGGTTTCATGTTGTGAAAATTCGACGACCACCAAAGTGTTACGGTGGCTTTTGGTGTGGGAGGAGGAGAAGGGAGCAGATTTTTAACAGACGAATGATCGCATTCACCTAATGACCGGTAACGTCTCCTAAGAAAGCGCAAGTGGGGAAAAAAGTCGAATAAAAACAACGTTGCTCATCCAGGTATAACGCCACCAGAAACATTCAACTGATGTCATGAATATATGTTTGACGGGAGCACGCATGCCGCTATTTTCACATGCTACCAAGCCTGAACAAGGTGGTCCTGGTCCTGGTCCTGGTCCTACCAATTCTTCACACTCTACTCCACCACACAACAGCTCCTACATCAACCTCATCACTTCACTTTAATCACCTCAGAACTTATTCTCACCCACATGACAACCATTGGTAATGCAATAAAAATGATCAAATAATAATAATAGCAGATTTCGATAGAGGAGTCCGATGGTAGCAAGCATTTAAAAGGCATATCAGTGTTTAACGTTGAGTCGAGCCTAGGCCACAAATCTTCTGTCGTGAATTCGTCAAACTCTTTAAATTGAGGATGATAAAATAACAGATTCCATTGGAAAGTTTTTGGGAGAATCTACACTAAGTGACTGAGTCTAGTTGAAGAAAAGTTTTTGGAAAAGTATTTTTGGTAAATTTATTTATTTATTCAATTATTCATAGACAATAAATGCAATTCAGGTGTGAACAGGGAGTTCAGGGAGTTTTAAAACAACAATATCAAAAATAATCTGATTCATTGCTTTACATAAGAGATCCTGATATAGTTTCTTTAACAATCTTTAATTATCTTGATATGTGTAATGAGATATCAATACTCAAGATTCCTTTTCAATGACCAGTAGTTGAAGAGTTATTGACCAAGAGTTGAAGAGTTTAGAGCAATAGGCGAGTCATATACATTTGAAAAGTAGACACAATTAAATAGAATATTATTTACTGAAATTACAAATTCAATCTCTATCTCTATAAAATTCTAAAATACTCTATTCTATCAAGGAGTTATTCTGAGAACAAATTGATCCAAAATCCACCACAGAATATATTTTTGAAGGAGCAAACCCATGGAATGGAGATTGCTGATGCTCCTACGTAAAGAATTATTCTATCTCTTTTCTGTATAGGGCTACTTTTATAGAAATAGAAAAAAAACATGTTGTGATTAAATATTTCAAAAAGGGTACTAAGAACTAGTACTATTATGTTTGCGCTGGATACAAATGTCACGGATGTGCTTTCTCAAAATCTGTACTTTGAATCGTTCATCTTCACTAATCCATATTCTGTGCTCTTAATCTTCAATATAATTTTCATTATAAATAAAAATAGAAATCTAAGTAATCTTTTCAAAAATGTTTACTCAACATATTTCGGCTATAATATATATATATTATATCATATATTATATGGCTATAATATATGATGCCATTATCATAATGGCATCATATAGCCGAAACATGTTGTGAATAAACAATTTTAATAATGCTACTTGGATTTCTATTTTCATTTTTATTCAAGAGTAGCCCTAACGGAAAACATTATTATTTTTATTGTATATTGTAGTTTACACAAACTGTTATGAGAGATGAGAGCATCCTTTAATGAGGTATGAACAGAACGGTCAGATCAATAAGTATATTCCAGCTCTTCAGCGATCTCTTATAGTAACATCTTTAGTTCAGTAACATCTTTCGCATTAGTTTTCCTTATAAAACTATTATGAATGTATATCAGTGGATACAAAAATGCCTCTATCATTGCACAACTGTTTACTGCATCGATCTTCATCGTGACTTACTCGTTCTGTTCGCAACTTTACATAATCAGTTCTTTCTTTGAACATCACAGGAAAACATAATTTTCTTATAGGCCTAGTCTACAGGAAACATCGATCATTCAATCTATACAATTATTAAACTCACTTCCCAATTTAATCTCTCATTCCTCAATTAGGAAATATAGAATGTCTATATTCGAATAAGTTTAATTATAATGAGTGATCTGAGAAAATAATTTGAAAATAAATCATCATCATCATCATCGTCATGGATTAGGCTTTTCAAGCCTGTTCCGGCGTCCATCTCTTCCTCGGTCTACCACTACTTCTTCTGCCTATTGGCTTGTGGAGTAGGGCATTCAATGGGAAACGGTCTTCAGGCATTCTAAGGACATGACCTGACCACTTATAAAATAAATAAAACGTAAACCTGAAAATAAATAAAACGCAAACTATTGTTCTTGAATATTTAGTAATATCATTATTATGTAATCACAATCATTAAAGAGTAGTGATGAAAATAATTGCACGATGATAATCATTTAATATGAAATTGACATAAATAAATCATTTCACGAAATGATCATAACCTGAATTAGTCAGAGAAGATAACATCTCTTGCATATCTTTTACAATTCTCACAGCTCATATCATTCATTCGTTTATGGTACTACAAGGACATAAGACACCAGTTTAGACCATTAGTCTTCCTTTGATTCTAATGTGTTATGAAATATAAGATCTTAACCTTTTTTGTACTAGTGATAGGCTTCGAATACTATTTTTAGAGACCAACTTTCTCTCCTTATTTATCCAGTGATAGAGATTTAGTTGATGGGGAAGCATAACCTTCGACTACATTGTTCCACTAATTTTCACTAGAGTAAATTCCTTGCACGATAATTCAGATTAATGAAAATCTTCACAATGATAATACATGCAAACATTCGAATCACATAGCTTCATATTGAAAAAAAATCATACAGTCATAGTGTGATGAAAACACATGAAATGTAGCTCTTTAAAAGGTGACTGTAAAATTAATAACAATGACAATGAATTTCATACAGCATTGATGACTCACTAAATCAACTTTTGACTAAAGTACTTTTTACTAGCTAGATATTAGAATCAGTTTTACACGGAAGAGTTATTATTTGTTGAGGCAATATTAATGAATTATCTTCCCAATATGATCACTTTACGAAAAGAAAGGAATTTACTGTCACCGTTATACTCGACAGAATAATATTTAGTTTCAACTAAGAAACTAAAACCACTAAAGCCTTAAAATGTTCAGCGTCCCTATTTCCTCCGAAAATAAAGTGTTAATTATTGTATTATTCTGAAATATGCCCACTAGGTCAAAGCATTGATATGAATGGAAGTTGAAAGCTATTCTGTAACCAAAATCAAACTACACTGCCTGGATTTGTTTTGTTTGTAGCTCATCTATAGATAGTTCGACGAATAAAATAGAATTAGGGAATGAATAAATAGAGAATTTGAACAAAGTAAGCAGCGCATGGCATTGCGCTGTCAGTTTCGACTGGTATATGAATAATTATATTTCGAATGTTGTTGAAGGTATGACTTTTCTTCATCAATGATCATTGATGATGAATAGAAAGCTTTTTATTTACATTATTTGTGACGACTATTTGTATTTCAAATATTGCTGAAGGTATGAATTTTTATTGTTGATAATCATTGATGAGAAATGAAGAGTTGTTCATGTGATTGAATTATTTTTATTATTTGTGAACGGATAAGTGATTACGGAACACAGTGTATTGATTAAGCTGATAGTTTGTTGTGGAGGCTGGAGGATTGTAGCCTTCATCCAATGAGTGAGAGAGTGCATTCAGTTTTTATCAACATGAGTCAAGCGAATCTTCATTTGCATGCCATGAATAAAGTATACATGTTTCAGCCGCCCTATAGTCAAGCCAGCGAGCCTTGCTCTCTGTACTAGGAGGGGCGGTGCAACTCCACTAAACTATTTTTGACTTATCGAGACAAAAAATAAAAAAGTGTAGTATCCAATTCCCTCATGTATACAACAGTCCTTGGTTCTCATCTGGAGGAAAGTAATAATTAACGTACCACACAGATAGACATCATTTGTTAAAATGTTCCTGTTAAACGAACCCCTACCTTCGATTAGTCATCATTAATTTCCAGATAGTCCAATTCATTACTTGTACGCATCTACCGGCCTCAATTTACATCTCACTTCATCGCAGCCAACGCAAATATTATTAAAATACTGATGCTTGCTACCTGTAGATTGCTTATACAACCAATTTCGTTGAGTTTTCAATCGGAAAACCTGAATATGAGAATGAAAGATTGTATTACACATTGGGAACAGCTATCGACATTCTTCTTTAAAGTCAGTTTCCAGTTTACAGTTATGATCAATGAGAATGCCAGAAATTATAATACTCCAATTGATGTAACTTACGAATTGGAATGAATATTGTATTACCTATCTTATACGTGCTACACCAATTCCTGTTACATAAAATAGAATATACGAGTTTGTCAAGAGCACCTAACATCGTAGGCCTGGTACTTGTGAGTGCTTTCTCTATATTTTTCACTTTGTATAGGCATTTATCAACAGTTACACCTATCCTTACTATTCCATTAAGATCATTGCTTTGTTTCGAATTTTTCCACTTC